>NC_134486.1:231264101-231564101 GCF_040206685.1 Ascaphus truei | reverse complement strand
GGGCATACCTGGACGACATTGCTGTCTTTAGTAATTCGTGGGACTCACACTTAGTGCATGTAGCTGCGGTGCTAGTCAGGATTAGGGAAGCGGGACTCACGTTGAAACCCACCAAGTGCTTAGTAGGGATGGCAGAGGTATTGTACCTAGGGCACAGAGTGGGTGGCGGGCATCTTAAGCCAGAACCAGCTAAGGTGGAAGCTATAGTGAAGTGGCCCGTTCCCAAAACCAAGAAGCAAGTCATGGCTTTCCTAGGCACTACTACTACAGAAAGTTTGTCCCTCAGTATACCGCCATTGCCAAACCCCTGACTGACTTGACCCAGAAGCGACAGTCTGTGCTGGTAGTCTGGTCTCCTGCCTGTGAGGTCTCATTTCAGGCATTAAAGACTGCACTAGCCAGCGCTCCTATACTTGCTGCTCCAGACTATGCAAAAAAGTTCCTGGTGCAAACTGATGCCTCAGACTTTGGCATTGGGGCTGTACTCAGCCAAGTGGGGGAGGAGGGCGATGAGCACCCGGTAGTATATCTAAGCCGCAAACTGCTGCCCAGAGAGGTGGCATATGCCACCATTGAGAGGGAGTGTCTGGCCATAGTGTGGGTTCTAAAGAAGTTACAGCCTTATTTGTATGGCAGACATTTCACGGTCATAACTGACCACAATCCTTTGAGTTGGTTACAGAGGGTGTCTGGGGAAAATGCTAAACTTTTGCGCTGGAGTCTTGCCTTACAGGAATGGAACTTCACCATCCAGCACAAGAAGGGAAGTGAGCATGGTAATGCTGATGGCCTTTCCCACCAAGACAGCCCTCAGGACTTACTAACTTCAAGAGCTGGCAGGTCAGCCCAGCCACTGGACGGGGTGGTAAGGGAAGTCCCTGCATCTTGAGTGGGGGAGGTGTGACGGGGAGGAAAGGGTTAATACTTGATCTGCTATGCATTACTGTTGTTGCCCTGTCCCCGCCATTTTTATTCCCGATTTGCAGGCCATTCCCTGTCTGCGAGGGTAAAAGAAAAGATGCATTGCTTGCCATACCCTCTAACCGACACATGATGGCAGATCTTAAATGTAAGGCAGGAGGTATTTTTTTGTAAGTCCAAGCAGGAATTACTTGGACATCCAGCTGTGATATGGGTGAATGAGCTGGGGCTATTTTTATGACCAAGCCTCAAAGGGCTGTAATCATTTTTATGACAGAGCCTCAAAAGGCTCTCACAGATTTAGAGTCCCCCTGTCTAAAAGAGTGTCAATTATTAAAATACCCAGAGACCCATAATGTAGACAATACTGGCATACTGATGCACAGCAGATGTCAGGCTAGTGACACCTTTGAGGTAGAAAAAGGTAGAAAAAGGTAGAGAAGAACCCAGTGTAGCACTCAAGTTCACCCTTAGAGGGTGAACTTGAGTGCTACACTGGGTTCTTCTCTACCTTTTTCTACCTATTCAGTGTACTCAGAGCACCGTTCACCGTTCATTTTCTTTGAGGCAGCAGCAAGGGCTCCCCTATCACCTTATCTAGTGACACCTTTGAGTCAGAAACCAGACACAGTGGCACCAAGTTATGGGTGTAGCCCAGGTGTGCTAAGTGGCATGGGTGTCAACCTGACACATGCGCCCTGCCCACCAGACAGCCCTTTTGACCGGTCTTATGAACTGTGGGTAACTTGGCTATTCGTGGGTTTTTTGTTCCCACGTGCGGATTGGATCCTTATGTTAAAGATAGCTTTGGGCAGTCTATAACTGTGGCTCCCCAAGTATCCCCAGTGTGATTCCTGAATTTTAATCCGTGATGTAAAGATGCAAGACTTTGTTCCAGCAAATCAGCAACCAGTCCAGGAGTGAAGGGGTTAATAACCACATAACCACAGGACTTTTAAAACCAAGGCTGCATTTCTTGCGCTTGCAAGCAGAGGACAATTTCTTTTGTTTCAAAGGACAATTTCTTTCATTCCCTTATTCCAGTAAGCGTTGTTTTCAAGTGTATTCTGCAGATGTCGTGTGTTTGGCTATTAAGGAAATAAATCACAATTTATTTTGCAACTTGTTCTGTTCAATCAAGTACCCAGAAATTTAAATGTGTTGATAAAAGTTGGTGTCATCGTGACATGGGCATCTTGGAGTGGACAAGACCTTCGGCCGAATATGAGACCAGTTCTTCTGGCTTAGGATGAGAGAGTCGGTAGAACGCCATTGCCGCTGATGCTCATGGTGTATACAGCGGAAGACGTTGCCTACCAGAGCCGCTTCAATGGCCCATCTAAAGAGCTCGTGCCCCCTGGACCTCGTATGCATTGACTTCCTATGTATAGAGCCATTTTTGAGGGGCATTGGGAATGTACTTGTAATCACGAACCACTGCACCCACTACGCTTAAGCCTACCCCACCAAAGACCAGAAGGCTATTACAGTGGCTAAAATCTAATGGGAACGGTACTTCGTACACTATGGGCTACCAAATCGCCTGCACTCGGATCAAGGCCGGGACATTGAAATTAAGCTCATCTGGGAGTTGCTGAAGCTATTAAATATCGACATGTCCCGAATGACTCCTTACCATCCAGAGGGAGATTCTCTGGCGGAGAGGTTCAACAGGACCCTCCTCGACATGCTCGGCACTCTAAAAGGCTCTCAGAAGACCGTGTGGCGCAAACACTTGCAGTCTTAAGTGCAATCTTATAATTGCACCAGACACAAATCTACAGGATTCCCTCCATACTTCCTAATGTTCGGCAAGAGGCACGACTGCATGTGGACATTGTCTGAGGGTATCTACCGACAGAGTACCCAATAGGACGCACTATAAGTACATACAACGGCTCCAAGAAAGTCTGCAGCGCGCTTTCCAACCAGCAGAGAAAGCATCAGTCCATCTGAATGCCTGCAACAAACGGCACTACGACCACAAAGTCCGCCATCGGAAAAATTGTCATGGAGACGCCGTTCTCCTCTGCAATCTACTGTAGGGATCCCCGGCAAACACAAGCTGGCCGACCGCTGGCGCGATGGAGTATTCGAAGTGGAATTTCAGATGCCGAACCTCCCTGTCTACCTCATACGCGACGGGGATGGCAGGGTAAATGTCTGGTACCGCAACCATCTACTGCCTATCCCACAAGTGGGAGATAATGATCCCGAGATAAAGACTGTACCATTGGCCTGCGAGCCAGAGGGATCTGAAGAGAACTCAGACTCCATGATGGAAACCAACGAGGACCCTATGGAAGGACCCTCTTTTAGAGATCAAGGGGTACCTCCCAAAGGAGCAACGGGTAATGGGACCAGGACGCATGTACCCATATCAGCGGCTCCACTTGCCCTCCACTGGACCCCAAGTTTTGTGCCAGAAAGAGACTTTACAGAGACTGTTGTACCGCCTATGAGAGAGAGACAGAGCCTCAATCTCACGATTACTACTCCCCAGAGGGAGTTGTGTAAGAAGCGCATCGCAGAAGCCAAAGAGTAAGGTGCTCTCCCACTAGGGTGGCCAATGATTCGTTTTGGACACCCCACTAAGAATCTCAGCAGTGGTCTCGGAGCAGGCTGGTGTCTATTATAGCCATGCTTACAGAGTTATGTAAGCTTGTTTAAAGTCATGGCACTGTGGTAAGTTATATGGAATTATTGTATTTTTCGTTATATAACTTATGTTTGTGGTTATGTCAATCCCAAGCAGGGACGTTGGTTCTTTCACCAGGGGGAGAATATAGCCATGTTCCCCCTGGATCCCCCTTGGCTGCCCTTAACTTGGATGAAGCTATGGTTGGCTGTGGTGGCCAGGACAAGGGCCAGTAGCAAGCAGGGGAAGCTGCAGGAGCGCTGTAGGAGTTAGAGCAACCGGGTCGCCGGAGGTCCACGGTGGCTCCCTACACAGGATGCCACCATCTTGCCAATAGCAGCGCAATGGCAATTCACACATGCGCAGAGGGCCCGAGGTGTGGTGGCCATCTTAGGGAAGATCACGCATACACAGTGCTTTCATATAGCGACGGCCATGTTAGGTTTAGCTCTGCAGGGGAACTACAATCCCCAGCAGCCCCAGGGGCTATTAAACATGTGCTTCCCCAGACCAATGGGAAGGCCAGGTTCACGGAGCAGGAGATTAATACATTTGGCATGCTGAGAAGGAACAGGTAGTGTCCAGGGAGCTGTGGATCCCTGGGCTAGGCCTAGTTTCCCCCTTAGGCCCAAGGTAGGCCCTGAGTCCCCACAAGCTTGTGGGTGCTGCAGGAAGAGGCCCTTAGACAGGGACATTGCCACCTTTAATTGTGGCCTGTGGTCTGGGACCAGATCAACAATGCAGGATAAAGAGACTCTCTTCACGGTGGGATACTCCAGCCAGAGTCCACCCCATGTAGAGGCGGACGCCATCTCCGATGACGGCGTGGGACCAGATGGGCCCCTTTCATCAGTTGGCGGTACCTGGGAGATGAAGCACCTGGCAGGTATCACATACCAACAAGTGCACCAACTATAACACACACTTCATGTGGATAGCACTAGCGCACACTTTAGGTGGGTTGGCTCTTGTGGACACCAGGGTGGTTAGGTGCCCAGGGCACTCCTGCACTTTGAGGGAACTGCACCAAGGTGTATAGGGTGGTGATTGGACAGAGGGTCACTGTGTGGGTACGGCCCTGCGAGGTCAGCATAATATATGTTATTATGTTAGCTACGTTCAGTAAACCTGTTACTATATACAAGTGTGTGTGTGTTCATTATATCGGGTCCTGTGAGGGGGTATCCAGCAGTGCTAGAATCTGTCACAGGTGGAGGCACTGTCATGGGACAAGTCAGGTACACCCCAGGCTCCCTGCAACGAAGGATCAGGCCTCCTGTGAGCCTAACAGGTAAAGCGCACCACACGTAGTCACCCAAGACACGGCAGAAAGGGGGCAACATATAGTTTCCCTTTCTGCTATCCCCCTGCATTGTCTGATCTTCCTATTACTGAATCTAAGGATCGTGTTTCATCTCAAGTCCCCTTTTCTCTGTTGTCTCTGTAGTACCCGTGTTAACTCTTGTTGATTTAAAGGCTCCTGCTTTAAAGACACACTTTCTTTCGCTTCAAAGACAAGTGTTCCTCTCACTGATTTCCCTACAGTACCTTTATGGTTCTGAGACTTCCACTCCAAAGACAAGTTTATGTCTTGCTGATTCTTCTGCAGTGTTTGAGGTACCCATTACTGAGGGTAAGGCTCCCGCTTTAAAGACAGATTTACTGCTCCCTGATTCCTGTGTCGAGCCTCATGTATCCGTGGCATAGTCCAAGGATCTCACGTCAGAGACAAGCTTATTGCTCACGGATTCCCTGGCATCTGTATGGATGCATTCCGATACCAAGCTGCCCAAGGGTGCTGGCTTCCTACTAACGGCCAATCCAATGGCAAAGAACTACTTCTGGCAAACCTCTTCCTGAACTTGGTAATTGGCTGCGCCAGTTCCAGGGTTTTAAATAGCCGTTACTCCCAGCCCCTCCACGAACGTGGTATTCTATTCGAATGTGTTCCTGGCCCCCATTCGTTCCTGTTCCTGAGCCTTCCCTGTTGCCGACCCCAGTCGGTGACCCCGACCACTGCTCCTGTGCTGCCTGCCATAACCCCAACTTGTATCCTGACTTTGCATCTTTGCCACCTGTCTAGATCTCAACTATGACTACTCTAATAGTACTCTGTCCCCTGGCACTGGTCGGGGATCATATACTCCTATTTCAGCTCTGTGGGTCCGCTTCCTATCAGAGACGAGCAACATTATAGGGTGCAGACCACAAAGTACTGGAATACAAGAAAAGATTGTGAGCTGGCACACCAGACAGGACTTTTTCTTCTATCCTGGTGTGTGCGCTCTCTCTATATTAGCACAGACGTTTCCATTGCTGACATTTGCATTTTAAATCACAACCTATAAATACATATAAAGAGAGAATGGCACATTGGGTGGATCACATAAGCACTATAATTAAATACATATGGATGTTGAAATGATGATTAGTCCTTATGAAATCTATATATAGCAAAATGCTTTGTCAAAGCCAAACATGACTTTATTGCACCGCTGAAGAAAGATTATAGAAACAACTGTAAAGTCAACACATGCAGAAAAACAAATGAAGAATAATTACAGATATCTGGAAAAAGCAGCACATACCTTTCATCTAAGGAACATAGTCATTTTATTGTAATGTTGGATTGGTGTAAACATACTGTCAAACGCCTATTGAAGTCAATGGAAGTTTCCATGTGATAATGCCCCAATCAGCACTATCAATATGATTAATAACCTCCTAAATCATGACAGCTGCAGCCTTTAACACCTTAATGGCCCTTAAATGCAAATAAAGGCATTAACGTTTTAGTGGCTGTATTTTCCTACAGTTTAGTCAAATAAAAATGGCCCCCAAATCGTGCGGTCCCACGTGCTAATGACTGAAAAGTGATGGCTCTCATTCGCCGTAGGCTGGAATGTCCCTGGAACTTGACAACATTCAGGAAGACATGGTGCCAAGAATCCCTAGAGGTTAAACAAAAGCGGTCATTCAAACCTAAATCTGACTACCTACTGTACAACTGGCAGACTCTCCAGTGAAGCAGCACTGCAAGAATTAGAAGATGAACTTGAAAAGATTAAATGGGACATTGTTAGCCTTGATGAAGTTAGATGATGTAGGCCTCGTTGAGTTCAAAAGTGGACACCTATTGTATTATAGAGGTACAGATAATGGAAGAATCAGTGAAGTAGTCTTAATCATTAATGATATGGAGAACACAGAGTATTAAAGCTCATCAAAAAGAGCAGCCAGAAAAGTAATTCAGTTGAAAAATAGATGCACGTTTTGACATAATCCAAGAGTATGCTCCAACATCAAGTCACAAAGACAATGAAGTGGAAAACTTTTACAATTAAATAAACCAATTTAGCACAGGAAATTATCATCTCAAGATTGTAATGCAAAAATTGGTGCCTTTCAGAAAGACTAAAGCATCACTTGACAAGTATAGTTATAATAGGAATGAATGTGGGGACAGATTGGTAGAATTTGCAGAATGTGAAAACTTCTACAGTGTACATCATAAATTAATTCTTCAAGAAGAATCCAAATAGAAAAATGGATATGGAATGGATATAATGGAATCAACTAGATCCTAACAAGAAACACAATTGAAGACTGCACAGTCCTTAACCGTCTTGACAAAAGGAGCGATCACCAATTGGTCAGCTGCAAATTACATCTGAATGTGATGTTAGAAAGAAGAAAACAGATTAAAAAGAAAACAAAAAATCAACATCCATAACCTCAAGAATAACAGCAGTGAATTTCAACTAGCAAAACAAGGTAAGGATCAGATGAACATCCGCTCCGAAAAAAAGGTAAGGCGCTCACCAGCAAAAGAGGGTCAAAATCAACTTTATTAGACAACATAAAAAACAAAGAAACAAACAGTGCTAACTACTCTCCCACGCGTTTCACGCCCACCGTGGCGCTTTCTCCTGATGTCACGAAACGCGTAGGGTGGTTTTTACTGGCAGAGACTTTGACATTTTCCCCCGGTAGCCCTTTTGTCCTCTCCAAACCCAGCCCGAGCTCTCTGAGCTCCCCGGTATTCGTCCGGTACTTCCTCTGCTTCTGCGCTAAGTGGTGACGTCACTGAGTTATCGCGAGACCTCTTGGTCTGCGTGTATCACCTCGGCGAATCCCTCGGCAGCACTGGGTTCAGGTCTTCACCTGCTTCACCCCCCATACACCAGTATATCTGAGAGTGTGTTAGCAGCGGCAGTTTCCGGTATCGTGGATCTCTAGAGGCAGAGTTGTGACATCTTCTTATCAGGCTTCGGTTCCAGACAAGGACATTGTGCTACGGGCTTATTATCATCAGCTTTGCTGTAAGTAGGGTTTCAATTTTATCCCTACCGGATGTCATAACTATTTAAGTGTCTCTAGCCCAACATTCAAGTGTTTGTTGTTTTTATATATATTTAATTCCTTTGCATTAAATTTGCAATCATTCTCTTATCAACCTTATCAGTGATTTTTTGTTTAAGTTGTTTTTAGTTGCACTTTGATCTTTTTCTCTTTTTTTCTTTTTTTGTCGTTGTCTTATTTGTCTGTTTGTCGTTCTATGAGACTTCATTGAAGAATCTGCCTTGGATCTCATCCCAGCCGTATTGGACTTTATATTTGGTCAGGCTATGTTTATATTTCATTTTGGAGGCGCCGGTTTATTTGTTTTTATTGTCTGTATTGGTTTGTGTGAGTCTTTTTTTCCTGGCAGCCCCCACTTTAACATTTAAATTGTGTATATTTTATGTTAGTCACCTAAGTGTTACTATTTGTTATTTTTAGCATTAGCGCTGTTCCCACTGCCCTTCCCCTTTATCTGATTGAATATGCAGAGCTGTGCATGACAATCCGTAAACGTATAACTGAAGATGTAATAAGATGTAACTGTGATGTGGTGAAGAAGACTATTGAAGATAACAAAAGTTTAAAGAAGACAAAGCAACAATTTTTATGGTTGGAAAGAAGCAAATTAAGAGTAAAATAAAGAGCTCAGGACGTCTACATGAAATTATACGCAAACACATAACACAGGGAATAATCAAGCAGAGGAAAAGGGGGAAGAAACCACCAATAATGTACCATACATCATTCCATAAGTGGCAAAAGCAATAAAATCCATAAAGAATGGGAAAGCTCCCGGGGAAAATGGAATTACAACAGAAATCTTGAAATAAGTTGGGGAAGTAGAAAAAATCCTTGCAAAACTCTTTACATGCTGCTTGAACAGTCAAATTCCAAAACAATGGTGTTATGCCATAGCTTACCCTCATCCACAGAAAAGGAGACACAGACCTCAAGAACTAAAGTCTACCTCCAAGATTTTTTACAAAGATACTCACTAATAGGCTGCAACAGACCCTGGACTTTGCCTATCCTAGAGAACAAGAGGGATTTCGCAGTGGATATAACACAATGAACCACGTCCAAGTTGTACAAGAAGTAATTTTCAGAAGTAATGAATACTATGGGGGTTATGTACTAAGCTCAATGGCTTTGCGATCTGATTTGGCCAAAAAGCAGGTTCGTTAAAAAGTGAAGCCGGGGACGCGATGCACTAAGGCCTTGAGGCCATTTTTTAACGTACCTGCTCAAAATAGCTCAAAACAGCCACAGCGTACGTGTTGCTTTTTTCCCCCCTGCTAGCGTTCTGAACCTTTCCGTTCGCTAGCTGATAGAAAAAAAAACGCATGTAACATTTGCATGGAGATTTGCTATCTCCATGCAAGACTGTTACAGGCGATCGTACATGAAATAAATACATTTTAATAATAGTGTACATGAGCAGGGGGTCTCCCGAGCTGAACCGCATTGGTTTCAGGTCCGAGGACCCCCTACTTCAGGAGATATAGGCCCCGTTATGGGGTGCCGGTATCTCCTGCAGTTTAAAGATACCGCGTCACGTGACCGGGTTATTTACATTCTGCAGGGGATACCGGCACCCCATAAAGGGGCCTATATCTCCTGAAGTAGGGGGTCCTCGGACCTGAAACCAATGCGGTTCAGCTCAGGAGACCCCCTGCACATCTACACTGGTATTAAAACATACATAACAATAAACAATTATTCATTACCGTAGCGGCTATCCGCAATGGTAATGAAGCAGCATTAATGTATTTTAAATAATAGTGTGCGGGAGCAGGGGGTCCCCTGAGCTGAACCGCATTGATTTCTGCCTCAGAGACCCCCTGCTTCCTGAGTTTCAGGCCCCGGGATGGGGCATCGGGTGCCAGTGCCGCTGCCATCTTTATAGCGTCCAAGACGCGAAGTGGGCTCTCCCCTTCGTCCACCACATTTAGAAAAAAAACAGCTACTAATAGTATATTGAGAGCAACCAGTCATCACCCCCCTAAACTCATTACCAACATTCCAGTGGGACAGTTCATTCGTATTCGGAGGAACTGCACCACATCCTCTGAATTTGAAATACAAGCAGACCTCATGAAGGATAGATTTTATGCACGGGGCTACAGTAAGAACAGTGTTAAAAGGGCTTATAATAGGACAAAAAAAACCCCTAGAGAAAGTCTACTAAAGGATACCCCCAAAGAATCAACAACTAACTGTATCAGGTTTATTGGTACATATAACACCAAATGGGATCTTGCAAAAAGGATTTTCCAGACACACTGGCACATCCTACAGTCTGATCCCGACCTCAGTGACATACTCAAATCATACCCTGAACTTACATCTAGAAGGGCTTGAAATCTTCGTGACTATTTAGTCAAGAGTCACTTTGTGAAGGATACAATTTCAAGCACATGGCTACCAGGTAAACCAGTAGGATGTTTTAGCTGCCACAATTGTAAGGCCTGCAAATTCATCAAAACCTCCAAAACCTTCCAAAATTGGAATGATACTAGGAGGTTTGACATCAGGCGTTACATAAGTTGTAGATCAGCTGGTGTTGTATACCTGATAACCTGTATCTGTCAAAAAAAGTACGTAGGTAAGACCAGACGTCCTTTTAGGATACGGATTCTAGAACATCTAGGCAGTATTCGTAATCAACAGGACACCCCAGTAGCTAGACACGTCCTGGACAATCACAAAGGGGACAGCACAGTTCTATCATTTATAGGCATAGACCAATTTTCCATGGATCAAAGAAAGGGTGATTGGGATCAGGTATTGCTTCAAAAAGAATCAAGGTGGATTTACACACTAGTGACACTCTCCCCCCAAAGGATTAATGAGGGGTTTGTTTTTTATCCCTTCATTTAAACACCTTGATTCATACCATCTCACATACCTCTATCAGTTCATATTGCCTATGTAATTAGACTGTGGAAGTTCTTTAGTTCGACCACTAGAGGTCCTCAGTGATAACATTTCCCATTCACTACATGCCCCATTGATTATGCAAATGTAACGTTACATATAACCACACTGTTTTAAACCAATCAGTTTGCCCCTTTACCCCTTTAAATAGCAGGGATAGGGGAGGGCTCAAACCAGCCTAAGAAAAAGCTTTGTCAGCGAAACGTACGTCGGCAACTACGGACGTAATGACGTCATAGGTGACATCCCTCGAGACTTCCGGGTTCGTCATTTCCGGTTACTCACTGTCTCCAACGCTGAGAAGTATCCGGCTCACAGACTCCTACGGTCTGTATGGTGTGTGTAGAGAGGGGGGTTTAGTGAAAGCTATCTACGGACATTACAGGTTAGGATTTGGTGCCAAATAGACACGCTTAGTCTGCCTTGTGTCTAAGTCACGTTGTGTGTTATATTGTTTGCAAAAGTGTATGGCCTTATGATGCATAGTGTTTAAGTGTCTTTGACAAACTCAGCCCGCCACTGGTATAGTACGAGGGCACTGGACACTATTACCATTGATCTCTCTATTTCCATTATCATATATGTATGGTTTTCAGAGTGTGTACACTTGTGATATTTTGGATTTCATGAGCCTGTCAGTTATTTACATCCGTGAGGGACCGGGCACCGGGCACAAGTCGTTGTCTACTTAACACCTGGGCAGAAATTCATGCTGCCCATCTGTTAGACTCGCAGCACTGGTTCTTTATAGTTGATCACAGTCATTTATTGTATGCATTGTGTTTAAACTGAATAGACTCTTTACTTATTGAGCCAGCTATATGTGATGAGTTGCACCTAGCCATAGAGTTTGTGCAGAGAGGGCTCCGGGCACAAGTCGTTGTCAGAAACATCTTGGCAGTGACTGTGTACCTGCCAATTTGTTGGACTCGCAGCACTGGATTACAACAGCCCTACTTGTGATATTACACATGTTTATGTTATAATTGTACTAAACTACTGAAACCGTTTGGCACATACTTACCTTCCTCATTAGAGGACACCCAGATAGCCTAGAACCTAATTGGATTACTTTATTCCTTTGATTCACCCCACCTCCACCGTATTTTAATTCGACGCTTATATAGGATTGATCTACAATAAGGACATTTATTTTAATTGAGGATTTCTCCCAATAAAGTTGTTTTTTAATCCCATTTCACTATACATCACACGACAATATATTGTGTCTTTATCAGATTTTAATATTGTACTCTCACATCAGTATCACTAGCCGCTGAGTGCTCCCAATATAGGGGTTCTTTTTCTCCTTGTTTGTTATTAGTGTAGGGACTCTTGAGATTTGGTCTGCCGTGCAGTGGCCCAGGGGCTTACAACAATTTGGCCAAAATGTTAAACTAAAAGACCATTTTATTTAATAGATATCAATACATGTATACAATACATGTATAAAGTTTCGCTGGATGTGCATTGAGCTCTGTCTGTGTTTCATGTTCGTCTCTGGTTTGAAATGTATATTGCCATGCTCAGTAGCACTCCTCTGTGACACTTATACGCTTATATATATGTTGTGGCTATTTTGGGGGTTCAATATGAGCTTGTGGGTGTTCTATATGTCTTTTTTAAAACAACCTGAGCATGGTCAGGGATTTCTTCCCCTAGTATCGGGTCATTTTTTTAAATATGCCCATACTTATTGATCACTTTTTTAATCTTTGTTGCCTCGCAATTATATTGCGTGACAAAAGTGGTCTGATAATCTTTGTTTATGGGCATGAGTGTTCTCTTCATTGCTGTTTCTGGGTGTATTAGATTCCTTCTATTTAATTTTTCTGTTTCATCAATTGCTCCCTGTATAACTGTAGGATGATAATGTTTTTCTTTGAATTTTTCAATTAAAGTGAGAGACTGTTCTTTATGTATTTTATCATCAGTGCAATTTCTCTTTATGCGTCTCAGTTGGCCATAGGGGATATTGGACACTCATTTAGGATGATGGCAACTTTGGGTATGTATATAATTGTTCCCATCAATTTTTTTAAAGAAAGTTTTCGTCTTCAAATCCCCATTATCAACATAAAGAACAAGATCTAAGAATTCTATTTTTGTCTTGTTATACTTAGAAGTGAACTTCAAGTTTAAATTATTATTCTTTATAAAAGAAAATCTTTAAGAACATTTTCACCACCCTTCCAAATTATGAACACATCATCGATGTCTCTTTTATAGCGGACCAGGTTTGCACCGAACGCATGATGTGTAAAAATATATGAGAAAGAAGATGGGTTTAGGGAGGGAGAGGAGAGAGAGGAGAGCTCTTGCTACAGTCTAGGGAGTGGTGCCAGGTGTAGAAAAGGGGTAAATAGATAAACATACACCTGCCAAAGCAAGTGAAAAAGATCCCTATAGTACCAGCACTCACTCAAACAGTGTATATTGTATGAAAGATAAAACGTAACCTTTAATGGTATGACAACTGTCTCAACCTATTTTATCTATTATCTATTAGAATATACCATTAAAGGTTACGTTTTATCTTTCATACAATATACACTGTTTGAGTGAGTGCTGGTACTATAGGGGTCTTTTTCACTTGCTTTGGCAGGTGTATGTTTGAACGCATGATGTAACCAGATGTAATCATCTTCCCAGGTGGCCATGAATAAATTAGCATAGCTCGGTGCAAACCTGGGCCCCATTGCCGTACCAAGACATGCAGGAAGAATTCCCTGTTGAACCAGAAATAATTATGGCTCAATATGAAACTGATTCCTTCAAAGATAAAATAAATTAGCTCTTTTTCAACCTTAGCAGCAGCTGTTAAATTATTCTAATGGCCTCTAGACCATGCTCAGGTCATATAGAAGTATATAGGGATGTCACGTCACTGGACCAGGATGTAATCTTCTTCCCATTTAAATTTTACAAAATGGCAAGTATCTCTGTTGTATCTTTCAGATGCAATCTATTTTTAATTACATATTTTTGTAATATAATATCTAAATAATCAGATAGATTAGATGTCATAGAGTTAATTCCTGAGATTATTGGTCTACCGGGGGGTCGTTCTAGATCTTTATGGATTTGGGTTATAAAAGAGGTAATTGTGGATTCTTATTTAATATAAAATCAAATTCATCTTCATTAAGAATACCCTTCTCTTTGCCTTTCATCAATAAGATTTCTAACTCAGCCAAATATTCTTTTGTAGGATCTTTAGCTAGTTTGACATAGGTATCCTTATCATTTAAGATCCTTGCTTCCTCTTTAACATAAAAAATCTCTGTCCATAACGACACCCCCCCCAGCCCCCTTTGTCCGCTTGTTTTATAATAATTTCTTGATTCTCCATCAATTGTTTCAGGGCATCTCTTTCTGATTTAGTTAAACTATGGTGAACATTTTTCTTGTTTAAAGCTAGATCCTCAAAATCTTTATTAATCAATTGAAAGAACACCTCTAGGTGTTGCCCTTTGGAGAAACTAGTGTAAAAGTTGGACTTGGGTTGCAGGTTAGTATGAATAAAATTGTCATCTTTACTTCTATCTGTATTCTGAATAATACTATTTTCTTTGTTTTTTGATAAAAAATGTATTTTTAATGTAAGTTTTCTTAAAAACCTATTGGCATCAAAAAAAAGATTAAAATTGTTAGGGCCCATAGTTGGGGCGAAAGACAAGCCTTTAGAAATATTTTTTTTCTCCGTATCATTTAAAATGATTTTTACTAATAAATATTAAAAATATTATTTATAATCAGTAATCCTGTACTCTTTTTTTTTCCTCTTTCTCCTTCCTCTCTTTCCTCAGACTCTCTTTTCCTGCGGATACCCTGATCTTTTTCCTGGTCTCTTAACAGAGCATACAGTATCTGTTCAGAGTCTCCCACGAATCGGAAGACTTTTTCATTTCTAAAACAGAGATCTGTTTACTTTTACTTTTTGCTCCTCCCTGTGTCTCCGAGTAACCTGAGGCTTCATATCCTCGATCTCTTTCTCTCTCATAGTTAGAACTGTGATGGGGAACTTCTTTATTTGTATCTTTAACCTGGTCACTTCTTCTCATTCTAAAATTAGTATCAGCTGAGGAATTTTCCTCTCTGAAATCCCTATCAGACAGTTATGGAGATTTTTCTCTCATAGATGTCTCTACTTTTCTGTAAGTTTTTCTCTCTAATTTTTTACGATCATACGACAAACTCTCCCTCCTTTCAGGTCTGTAGGGGTATTTGTTATTATTATTATTATTATACACATTAGATCTATAATTTTTTTGTTTGTCCAAAATTTTGGGACTTTCCCCAGCTTTTATAATTGCCTCTTAAATAATCTTCTTCATCATGGATGAATTTTTTACGTTTACCAGTGACCAGTTCCTTCTCTAACTCTTCTATCTTTCTTTGACGTTCACTATCGTTCTTTCTAAAATGGTTTGTTTTGTCATAGGGGTCTAATTTAACTTTTAGAACATTCATTTCCACATCTAATTTCTTTAAGTTCCTAGTATGCTGAGATATGATCAATCGCATCAAATTGTTGAAACAATCGTCCAAAATGTTGTGCCATTGACTATTAAAATTTTCATCGTCAGTGTCACAAGTGGGATTTTTAATAAACGCAAACCTCTAGGGATTTTGCTTTCCTTTAAATATTTTTCCAAAAATACAAGATCAAGTCATTTTCTTGTATCTTTTATCATTATCCTTTCTAATGTAAGAAATTCTATATCTACATCATCCTCTATATTAGAAACAACCTCATTTTCAGTCTCCTCATTGGAAAAGAAAGAACCTAATCTACTCTTTCTAGAGAGTCTCCTTAGGAACACTTTAGGAGTATTAACTTCCTCCATAACAAATCACAACAGTGATATAGTGCAGGTGCAGCCACAAACCCAATCAAACCAACAGTGATATGAAAACAAAAAATCAGGGTGGGCGCAAAATTATAATGTGAATATGTGCAATATTAAATTTTTGACTTTAAACAATATTGAGTGATGTAACAGGGGAGTAATCCCTGTTCAAGTAATGTGCCTTTAATCTAGCAGTGTGGTGGTTAACTGCTGGTAGTCAATTAATAAATACCACCTGCCTGATTGAGATTTGCTTACAAAAGCCTGTCTGTTGAGACAGGAAGTGACTCCTTAGCTCTGAATGATAGCTGACCTTTGGAGACAGAGCAGTGTTCTTGAGTCTCTCAGGAGAGACTGACCAAGAGAACACACATCTCTGGAGCTGACCGGTCTTGAGCTCTGCCCAGCATAGCTGATTGCAAGACACCAAATAAGACTTCTAAACCTGGATGCTGATATTTTCTGTGCACGCACGGGTGCGGTTCCAGGAGAGCAGAGAAGCTTACTCTACAGCAAGAAACAGATAAGACTTTCATTATTAAGAGACTGCTTATATCTGCTTATTTCATGCTATATGTTTTGGGGCTGCGAGACATGCTTGACTTAGGGAGTTGTGAATTAATTGCATGGTATTTTCACTAGAGATACTCCCAAGTGAATAGAAGCTTTGTTCCCCCACTGTGTTTGGATGATTTCCTGATGAAAAGGAAAAGGCACAATAAAGCCTATTATAATTTCACCTTATAAAAGCCTCCAATTGTGTATCTCTGTGAACGTCCGACTACAAGTGAACATAAAATGCACAATCTAGTGACTATGTAATACAATAGAAAGTGAGATACTTGTACAAGAAATAAATGCAGCTCTAAAAACCCTTTTAGTGGACGGTCTGCAGACTCCACTTCAGTAGATATGTGTAACGCCTGTATGCCCGCAGACCTGGCCAGTCCCCAGTACTGAGGTGGGTAAGAGTATAACATGCACCCACACCAGTGAGTGTGGTAAGTTGCGTTGCCGGGCCTGGAGAGTAAGAGTTAACGTTATACTTGCTGAGTCCGGGGTGCCAGAGGTTGGAGGGTCAATGTCCAGGAGCCACAGTTCAGGGGCAGGAGAGAGCAGCGTAGTGATGTCCAGAAGCCAGGGTTCAAGGGCAGGAGAAGGCCTGAGGGCTGAAACGTGTCAAAGGATCCATCAGCTACACATGTCTGTTCTAATAATTTTTTTCTAGTCACCACCCAAGTCCATACCCTGTTTATTCACGGCTGTGCTTCGCTATTGCTCTGACTGCTGTTGGAGGAGTTTACCTTTCTTATAACCCCTTGCAGTTCTTGCTGCTGTTAGCATATTTCCTGTACCTTTTTTTAAGAGATCTTTTTTAAGCGTTCTTTTTAAGATATGATTACTGTTTTATAAAATGAACTACATTTTTGTATTATTAATCTATGTTTTTTCCACTCTCTCTCCCCTTTCCTCAACCTCCTGCGTCGTGTTCCTTTATTTCCCTATTTTGTCTCCTGGTTATGAGCCTTGATGATAGCTATTTTTTACATTTTACATTTTTCTATTTATTTGTAATATGATTCTCATAGGGCTGTTCTTTTTATTTATCATTGATGATAGCGATTTGTTTATATTAAGATTCTTATTAAATTATTATCATTTATACATTGATTAGCTTTCTATTGTTGGTTTGTTAATTCATAAGCCTTTTTTGGCTGATGTGGGCTGTTCCCCATCTGATTAAGTTGTATCCTATTGGCTAGAATATTTACCAATTAGGATGTAGGTTAGGGTATTTAGAAAGCGACAGTTAGTCTGGTTGCCATGACTCTTGAGGAAGCTACACTTCTAGTAAAACGCATAAAGTCATTCCTGGTCTGACGTCACCCTGAGACTCCTGAACCGCCCCCAGCTAAACAGCTACCGCAGTAGAGAGAGAGCTACTGCTACAGAGACCCTCCTTGTATCGGTACTATCAGGGTCCCAATGCGCGCCCCATAGCTGGAAGTGACGTGCCGCGATCGAGAGGTTGGAGACAGAGGGAGCAGGAAACAGCCGAACGGGTGATATTACAGATCTTTAATGTGCTCATGTCCTTAGGACACTGTGTAAGTGTCCATTTTTTACTGTGTTTATAAATTATATCATATTTCTCGGATCACACTATGGTTGTCCATTTCTTTTTACCCTAACACCGTGATCGAACCGATGACATTGCCCAAGTGCCTGCATGACATATTTGACCGTGCCTAGTGGGGATTTTCACCTTTGCAGCCAGAATCAAGCTGATAGACACTGATTTCTGAAAATACCTTCTCTTTATTGAGACCATGTGAGTTTACATCTGAAAGATAAATCCTCCATACACTTCTCTTAAAACTTTATTTGCACTATGTTGTGTTTTCATTTGTTTTTTATGATACACTGATTCCTGCGCTACCCTACCTCCTGGAAAACCATATATACTGAAATGGAGTCTGCAGACCGTCCACTAAAAGGGTTTTTAGAGCTGCATTTCTTACTTGCACAAGTATCTCACTTTCTATTGTATTACATAGTCACTAGATTGTGCATTTTATGTTCACTCAATATTGTTTATGGTTAAAATTTTAATATTGCACATATTCACATTATAATTTTGCGCCCACACTGATTTTTTGTTTTCTTATTCAGTGCAGGCAGTTCTCGGCCAACTGCTGTGCAGTTTGTCACTTGTGCCCATATCAAATACGCTCTAAGGGCCTCATGCACTAAGCGGCGAAAAAATTTCTTCGGCAAATGTTGCCGATAGGCATGATTTTGGCGATTTGCCCTCGCAGTATTCAGTAAGGGCTGAATCCATGCCGATCCCTGCCGAATCTCTGCGAAAGCAAAACGCCGATGAGCCGGTGATAAAAAATCCTGGCTCCCGATAACCTGGCGATAGGCCGTTTCTGCCGATATGTGTTTGCAGCAGAGAGAGACCCGCCACTCTCTCTGCGCAAACATCGGCAAAATAAAAACATATCAAAACAACTTTTACTTCTAGTGTACATGTGCAGGGGGTCTCCGTAGCTGAACCGCATTGGTATCAGGTCCGGGGACCCCCTGCTTCCTGAGATACAGGCCCCTTTATGAGGTGCCGGTATCCCTCTGCATTTGAAGGTCCCGATCACGTGACCACGGAATGTAAACAAAGCAGAAGGATACCGGCACCCCATAAAGGGGCCTGTATCTCGGGAAGCAGGGGGTCCCCGGACCTAAAACCAAAGCGGTTCAGCTCCGGAGACACTCTGCACATCTACAGTATGAATAAAACACACATATCAATAAACACTCATTCCTTACCTTTGCGGCTATGTGCTATGGTAACGAAGCAGCATGAATGTATTTTTAATAATAGTGTACTGTGAGCAGGGGGGCCCCTGAGCTGAACCGCATTGCTTTGTGGACCAGGAACCCCCTGCTTCCCGAGTTACAGGCCCCGGTATGTGTCATCGGGTGGCAATGTCACCGCCATCTTTATAGCACCCCATTCGCGCCGTGCACGCTATAAATATGGCGGCGACACTGTAACCGATGCCCCAAACCGGGGCCTGTAACTCGGGAAGCACGGGGTCTCTGAGCCACAAATCAATGCGGTTCAGCTCAGGAGCCCCCTTGCTTCCGCACAATATTACTAAAATACATAAATGCTGCTTCATTACCATAGCGGATAACCGCTAAGGCAATGAAGGGGTTAAGGCAGAATAGCATGTTTATTGGGGACATTTGCCCCCAATAAACATTGCAATAAACAACATACACACCCTGTGTATTTAAAGTACTTAAACACCAATCAATACATTAAATACATATAGCACTCACCCATTTCCGGCTGCCACGATGAAGGCCATCCTCATCTTCATCCTGGCCATGCCCCCTCCGCTGCTGCAAAACATACACAAGAATAAAAACATCCAATGTAATGTCCCCTAACCCCTTAATCACCATAGCGGTTATTAACCGCTACAGTCATTAAGGGCTTAACCCACCCTCACCCACCACTTGGGAGGCCTACATACCCCCCCACACTATCCCCCCACCCCGTGAGGCCTAACCACCCTCACCCACTACCCACAAGGGAGGCCTACCCACATACCCTTGGGGCCAATACCCCCTCCCCCCACCCCCAGTACCCACAATAAAAACAATACACTGCCCCACAATAAGCATCATTCTATTTATTAAATACATTACCCACCCCCTGTGCCCCCCCATAAATACATGATTTATTCTTTTACATACAGGGTTCATACACCAGCCCCACCCGAGTCCCCGGTGGGCTGGCAGGTCATCTGACAGACCTCAGGGTACCAGCAACTTGTTTCACACAGGTTCTGGAGGCCTGTTGGTGGGTCTCGCCAAGCACCATGGCCCCCAGGTGGTCTCCTTGGGTCACCATGGGCCACAATTGGGTCCCCACGGTAGGCCTGCGGATGTCTGGGAACCCCGGGTCAAACCCACAGGTGTCTGCGGGGCCTCGGGTGGTTCTCACGGGGGTCTGGGGAACTCACGAGTGCTCACTATGGGTCCGCGGTACCCCCATGGATGTGGGACCACCGGTTCATCCCCGCAGCTACGGGTCCGCGGTGCCCCACGGATGTGGGACCACCGGTTCTTCCCCGCAGGTGTCACCCGTGGAACCACCAGCCTGATACCCGTGAGATACCCGAGGATACCGCAGGTGGTCTCCAGAGGTCTCACGAAGAACCAAAAGGAACAAAGCCTGAATGTAAAATAAATAAACCTGACCTATACATTCAATACATCAATCCCTCCCCCCCCCCAATACCTACAGTACAATAATGTGCCAAATAACTATTATCCAGATAGGGATAATAGATTATTTGCCCATTATTAAACACATTAACTAGCATATTAAAATAAATAAAGTACTACTGACCTCATCAATAAGAAGCCCCCGTCGCCAGCAACATCCTTGTCTTTAGTTGCCCAAAAAATACATAGCCAATACATAGCCAATACATTACAATTACATTCAGATATCAATTAACCCCTTAAACACCTTATCGGATAATAACTGCAAAGGTTATTAAGGGGTTAAGCCACACTGGCCCGATACCCACCCTTCACCCATTCATTTGTACAGTGGCTTCATCATGCAAATATATATATATATATATATATATATATATATATATATATATATATATATATATATATATTCATGATGAACCAATATACAAATAAATGTAGAACGGTTATCAAAAACATGCTGTACTACAAATACCACTTCTCCATACAGACACAATACAATAAAATCAATTTCCTTTAATAATCCAATTTGATCTTCCAATCAAAATCAACAAATGCCAATCAAAAGCCACAAATGCCACTGAAAACATTGCATTTACATTGTATACATGATGCATACTGTACAATCTATGTACCATATACATTCTGCAAATGAATGTTAACAATAACCTATTCCAAACAAAATACCAATACATCCAAACAAGTATATTTAAACCAATCCAGTAACCACAAATCAATTAGCATTCATTAATTAAATCCCTTAATAATTTACATTCCATCCCTAACAATTAAACAATTAACTAATTCAATCGTTGAACAGAACAAGTTATCCTCTGAAAAAATATAAGTACCAACATGTAACAGGGGACTTATCCCTGTTCAGTAATGTGCCTTTAATCTAGCAGTGTGGTAGTTAATTACTAAACACCACCTGCCTGATTAGATTGTTTACAAAAACCAGTCTGTTCAGACAGGAAGTTACTCTCTTTAGCTCTGACTGAGAGCTGACCTTTGGAGAGACAGAGCAGAGGTTCTTGAGTCCCAGGAGAGACTGACCAAAAGAAACCCAGATCTCTGAAGCTGACCAGTCTTGAGCTCTGCCAGCCACACAGCAGAGCTGATTGCAAGACACCAAATAAGACTTCTAAACCTGGATGCTGATGCTGGGGACTCCACGCAACTTCAAAACAAAATTACGAAGTTTGAGCCACCAAAGAAAGCACTAGCCAAACCTACAGCTGCCCAACAGGCAACAAACAGAGGTAGGAGTGCAGAATCAAAGCCAGAAGCTTCCTTAGCTGAAGAAGCTGAACTGGCGACTCCGTGGTGTGGCACAAAGACCACTTCAAGAGCAGAAAACTCTAAGGGCTAGTCCTAACTGCTCTACAACTGTACCACTCACAGTAGAAGGCTCTTGGCCAAAAAGCGTAGGAGCAGGTCTAGTAGGCAGGATCCCCTGGTTTGTCCCCCCTTGGGACACGTCATCTTGCTCTGAGCTTTGCTCCTTGTTTACTCCTTCCATTTTGCTGTGTACCTGACTTTAGGTGATGTATCACTACTTGTTGCTGCAGGCTAAGGTGTGCTTTCCTGGCTTTATATTGTGTGTCTTTCTTTGATTTTTCTTGAAACTGTGTCACTTTTTATATACCCAAGACTCAGGGGGATATAAGTGTGCTGTTATTTTGTGATTTGACCACGTAGCCATAGCCACCTTTGTTTGGCCTGTTGTCAGCCTCACTGCGTTAACCTTGTCAGGTTCTCTAGAGTACTTATTTAGTCAATTTTGGCATTTGTATTGTTCCCATTGGGATATACTTGTTGGAGGATTAATCAAGTTTTGCTACGGACAGGGGATCCATGCCCTATTTTAATTTTCTGTGCTTTGTTTTTAACCATTGTTCTGTGATAACCTTCTAATAAAGATTATGTGATTTTGTACTGCCAGGCATACTAGAGTGCTTTTTGTTCAGGGCTCTTTTCTCTCTCATAATATTTACCTGCCCTTATAGCACCACCGACATATCACTGTGTATAGATTTATTTTGTCGGTAATTAGTTGCCATTATCTATCTTGTGGATGCGGGGTCCTCCCTTTCTCTCACAAAAAAAAAATATATATATATAATATAATATATATATATATATATATATACAGATATATATATATATATATATATATATATATATATATATATATATATATATATATATATATTTGCATGATGAAGCCACTGTACAAATGAATGGGTGAAGAGTGGGTACCAGGCCAGTGTGGCTTAACCCCTTAATTACCTTTGCGGTTATTATCCGATAAGGTGTTTAAGGGGTTAATTGATATCTGAATGTAATTGCAATGTATTGGCTATGTATTGGCTATGTATTTTTTGGGCAACTAAAGACAAGGATGTTGCTGGCGACGGGGGCTTCTTATTGATGAGGTCAGTAGTACTTTATTTATTTTAATATGCTAGTTAATGTGTTTAATAATGGGCAAATAATCTATTATCCCTATCTGGATAATAGTTATTTTGCACATTATTGTACTGTAGGTGTTGGGGGGGGGGGATGTATGTATTGAATGTATGTATTGAATGTATAGGCCAGGTTAATTTTTTTTACATTCAGGGTTGGTTCATTGGTTCTGCGTGAGACCTCTGGAGACCACCTGCAGTATCCTTGGGTATCTCACGGGTATCAGGCTGGTGGTTCCACGGGTGACACCTGCGGGGATGAAGCGGTGGTCCCACATCTGTGGGGGCACCGCGGACCCGTAGTCTGCGGGGAAGAACCGGTGGTCCCACATCCGTGAGGGCACTGCGGACCCGTAGTGAGCACTCGTGAGTTCCCCAGACCCCCGTGAGAACCACCCGAGGCCCCGCAGACACCTGTAGGTCTGACCCGGGGCTCCCAGACATCCGCAGGCCTACCGTGGAGACCCAATTGTGGCCCACGGTGACCCAAGGATTCCACCTGGGGGCCATGGCGCTTGGCAGGACCCACCAACAGGCCTCCAGAACCTGTGTGAAACATGTTGCTGGTACCCTGTAGATCTGTCAGGTGACCCGCCAGCCAACCGGGGACTCGCGTGGGGCTGGGGTATGAACCCTGTATATAAAAGAATAAATCATGTATTTATGTGGGGCACAGGGGGTGGGTAATGTATTTAATAAATAGAATGATGCTTATTGTGGGGCAGTGTATTGTTTTTATTGTGGGTACTGGGGGTGGGGGGAGGGGGTATTGGCCCCAAGGATATGTGGGTAAGCCTCCCTTGTGGGTAGTGGGTGAGGGTGGTTAGGCCTCACGGGGTGGGGGGTTAGTGTGGGAGGGTATGTAGGCCTCCCGAGTGGTGGATGAGGGTGGGTTAACCCCTTAATGACTGTAGCGGTTAATAACCGCTATGGTGATTAAGGGGTTAGGGGACATTACATTGGATTTTTTCATTCTTGTGTCTGTTTTGCAGCAGCGGAGGGGGCATGAACAGGATGAAGATGAGGATGGCCTTCATCGTGGCAGCCGGACATGGGTGAGTGCTATATGTATTTAATGTATTGATTGGTGTTTATGTATTTAAAATGGGCACATTCACTATTATCCATTTGTGGATAATAGTAATTGTGCCCATTACTATACTGTATGTGTTAGGGGGGGGGTATTTATTTATAAGTATGTATGTGTTTTTACATTAATTTGGGGGGGGCACATAATTGGTACTGCAGGCCTGCGGGTAACATCCGAGGGCCCCCGCCGGCCTATAGTATCATTGATGTGCATATATGTGTATGTTAGGGGGGTATAGGGGTTGTTGGGGTAATATATATATATATATATATATATATATATATATAAGTTTTTTTTAATTTATTTATATTTTTTTATTTATTTATTTAGATATATGTATTTATTTATTTAGTGTGGGGCTGGTGTGTGTGATTTTTTTTATTGTGGGTAGCGGGTGTGTGTGAAGGGGGTATTAGCCCCAACGGTGGTTGTTTAGGGCTTGCGGGTGGGTAGCGGGAGTCCTTAACCCCTTCATGACCGTAGCGGTATTAACTGCTACGGTCGTGAAGGGGTTAAGTGCACCCGCAACCCCCCCGCAAGCCCTAAACAAACAACAAGGGCCAAATACCCCCTACACCCACCCCCGCTACCCACAATAAAGCTGGCACGGTGGGTTAACCCCTTCATTGCCTTAGCGGTTAGCCGCTAAGGTAATGAAGTGGTCTTTACATGCATTTTTCCTGCCTCGGATGCATGCCGGGGGGCTCCGGTGCTGATATCAGCTCCGGAGACCCCCGGCATCAATCACAGACAGCTAAAAGGCCTGATTTTTTCTAAGTGTCGCCCTTGCCGATGCTTCTCCCCACCGACCCGCCAACTTTGAGTTGGCGGGACGATTTGCCAAAAAAAATGGCTTTTTCGAGACTGCCGATCAGCTCCAATAAGCACCGAAAACAGGATCGGGGCTACTAGAATACAGCCGATTTAAAAAAGTGCCGAAAGGTGCCGAAAAGTGGCTTATCGCCAGCCGCCTGCCGATAATTTTTTATCGGGGACAAAAAATTGCTGATTTGGCCAAATTATCGGCGCTTACTGAATACCAAAGGCATTTTGTGGCGATTAAAAAACTTTTCGGCGCTTTGTGCATAGAGCCCTTAGACTGGTGGTTCTGTTCTGGCAGACACTGTATTCTTCTATGCTGTAATGTGATCTAATTGTTTGAAAAATACGGAGAACTTCCATAGTGTAACTTCATTTGTACAGTGTACTTTTATTTTTTTTTATTTCAAAACTCAATTTTTATAAAAAAAATTCGGGAGAGGTGTAAATGGAGAAAATAAAAGAAGGGGAGGGAAGGGAAAAAAATGAAGACGGGGGGGAAAGAACACATCCATTTAGAATTTTACCTAGCAAATCATCTTATAACATTCATACACATAGTCAGTATATATAGCAGTTTTTACAACAAACATAGGTGGGTATTAATATTTGGTTGACCGGCATCCAAAATCCATGGCATCCACACCTTCTGGAAATCTGCATCTGTATCATTGTTAAGACTAACCAATTTTTCCATGCAGCAAATCTCCCAGACTTTATTTTTTACTTTAGGGATTGAGGGGATAGTTGGTTGCTTCCATACTGCCGCTAGTTCGCGTCTTGCAACTGAAGATAAGTGGCATAAAATTTATTCTCATGTCTCGTGAGAAGGTGATATGGTTTGTTTAATAGGAATAACCAGGGATCTAGGGGGAGGTCCAAGCCTAAAAACCTCTGTGACCATATCTTGATTTCCAGCCAATAAGCTGATATGAGTGGACACTCCCACCACATATGGAGAAATGTGGCCTGTACTCCACAACCCTTCGGACATAATGTTGGGCTGTGGAATGAATTTAGCTAGTCTCATGGGTGTCAAACACAGTTTCTCTCCCCTGTATGCGACCTACCTACTTCTAGTAAGTAGGCAATTTGTTGAGTTTCAAGATTAAGGGTGCATTTGGCTGTAAAACAATACTGCGCAACGTTTTTTTCCCCTTTTTTCCCTGCTTTCTGTCTCATATCTACAGGGTAGCAGTACACTGTGAAGAGGACTGTTTGCTCTGTGAACTGTGAATTTTGAGTCTATCTCTCATCGGCTAACCACTCAAGTTTGAAAGAATAAGGACTTAACTCACATTATCTCTAATATCCTTTATTGGACTATATATACTGTTATTCATTTATATATACACACGCGCCAGGTTTTGATTCTATATTTGTATTTTTATATTGTGTTTTGGGTTTATTTTGAGATATTCCCTAGTAGATTACCAGGCTGCTCACATTTGTGCACTGCACTGTTTAATTTTAGGTCTAACGCTTGTTTTAGTATTTTTGTATTGCTATAAGGAAAAGGTTATGTAGCGATCCCTGTTTTTATCGTATTGAGCCACAATTTGTTGGAGGGTATTGGTGTGTATCACCGGCTTTTTCCTGTACCTATGATCATGCAGACGGCAAAAGGCGAAAGGTCGTGTTAAAACCAACTAAGAAACGACAGTCGCTGCAAAGCACTGCACCAGCGCCGGCTTCCAATAACGGTCCCACCGTCAGTGACAACCCTTGCTGTCTATCCAGCAAGCCTGAGCCGGATTTCGCGTGCAGTTTCGATCAAGCTTGCATGTAAAAAAAGCAATTTCCAGCCTCATCAGCTCACTACAGGTGTACTAGTCCCGCTGCAAACTATCGACGTGGATGATCAAGGACACTGGACTGGCAGTGGCCCGGCGCGGGCGCCGGCGCCGGCGCCAGCTGAATGGGAAATTCTATGGTGAGTATTGCTGCCGTATTATTTCCTGTGTTTTTTTATTTTGACAATACAGTCTCAATATCGGCTCGATTCAAAGTCAAGCGATTCTCCTGTAAGCAATATTATTGGCTGAGCAGCTTCTCCAGTACAATGCTGCAGATACTGAACAATTGGTGGAACGCTAGGCGCATGCGAATTGGAACCTTCTTGAAACGCATATGCGTGTCATTACATCGACGGTAGGCGCATGCGCATGTGAACAGGAGACGCCCCCCGAGAAAATTATTGGTGGCACTGGCTGGGAACTTCTTTAGGGGGCTGACCATTACAGTAAAACTTTTCTTTTTGTTTTTCCTCAGAAAAAAAAACAGCTAATAAAGGGATTTCGATGGATAATATCGCTTTGTGTAACAATGCCTGCACATTGCTGAATCAGATTTAAAAACCCACGTACCGGAGTCTACAGTTTAGTGGCCGTCGTTATTGATTAGGATAGATTACTGTAGCTGAAACAGTATGCTGATGTTTTCCGGCCGTACAGTATACAGGCATACCCCGCATTAACGTACACAATGGGACCGGAGCATGTATGTAAAGCGAAAATGTACTTAAAGTGAAGCACTACCTTTTCCCCACTTATCGATGCATGTGCTGTACTGCAATCGTTATATACGTGCTTAACTGATGTAAATAACGCATTTGTAACAGGCTCTATAGTCTCCCCACTTGCGCACAGCTTCGGTACAGGTATTGCTGTTCAGGACGTGATGACAGGCGCATGCGTAAACTGCCGTTTGCCTATTGGGCGATATGTACTTACTCGCGAGTGTACTTAAAGTGAGTGTCCTTAAAGCGGGGTATGCCTGTACAATACATTTTTATATACAGTATACTGTGTAATAAACCCGAAAAAATAAAAACTATGCATTTATTCTACATGTATTACAGTACTGTACATACAGTATGTGTCTTCTATACAGTGCCAGTATGTACAGTACAGTACTGTATGTGTCTTCTATTTTTTTTAATACTCTTGTACTGAGCATGCCTACAGTATACAGCACAGTATGTCTGGACAGTAGTGTACATTCTAGAAACACTGTATTTTGTTACAGTAGCAAAGGAGCCAATTGAACAATGTAAAACAAATCAACATGTTCTTTTATTGGTGGAGTAAGTACAAAAACATTTATTTACAAATACTGTACAATGTAGAAACATTTTACAGTATGTGCACAGCAATTCAAAACATCAACAGGTGTATGGTTTACTGCTACAGTAGTGAAAACATTTATGTATAGAAAGTAAAAACATTTACAGTCAGTCAGTATGGTTTACAGTCACATGTTTTAAAAACAAATTCTTTATTCATAAAATATACAAAACCCAACATCTCCTTTATTAAAGAACGGCAAGTCAAAACATATACAGTGGGATGGTCTGCAAAACAATCTGCACCAGTACAGTCCTCGAAGGCAGCAAACAGGCCCGGTTTTCAGGGTAACCTTTGAAAACCGTGCCTGTTTGCGGCCCTCAGGGACTGGAATTGTGTAGGTCCTGTGTGTGTGTACAGCAAGTTAAAACATTTCTCTATAAATACAAGTCAAAAAATACACAACAACATCTCCTTTATTTAAGTACAGCAGGTCAAATCATGTGCTGAACTGTATTGTACTGTACAACAGTATGGGCTTACCTGTGATGAAAAAAAAATCTTTATTCATAAAATACAGTATACAAAACGCAACATCTCCTTTATTAAAGAAACATATATATAGTACAGTAGGATGGTGTGCAAAACTGTCAGTCAGGCCTGCACCACTACAGTCCTCGAGGGCAGCAAACAGGGCCGGTTTTCAGGACAACCTTGAAAACCGGGTCTGTTTGCGGCCCTCCAGGACTGGAATTGTGCAGGTCCTGTGTGTATACAGCAAGTTAAAACATTTCTGTATAAATACAAGTTAAAACACACAACAACATCTCCTTTATTTAAGTACAGCAGGTCAAAACATGTACAATACAGTTCAGCACAACAGTATGGTCTTACAGTACCCGTGATTAAACCAGAAAGTCCACCAGATTGTCCGTCCATGGCCGATTCCTTGCATGGCGCAAAACGCCATTAATGCAGTCTCGAACGCCTTTCATTACAGGATCTGTAATTGGATAAAAGTTCCGCAATTCCCCCAGAATGGTCTTTCTTAAATTGGCAGGAAGCACCTTTTTTACGAGATTTCCTTCGTAGTTCACTCTGAAGGCCCAGTCGCAGTACAACGAGTAGGGAACATGGTGCATAAAAAGTAACAAGGCATACTTGTGGGGTGCACCAGCACTCTTCACCCTATACTTCTTCCTGAGCGCCGGTGGCAGATCGCACAGGGTGATGTCGGGCACCGTATCGATGCGAGCGAATGTAGGTCTTCTGTGAGCGGGTGTGCTTGAGGCGACGGGCGATGGTAGGTTGTCTGGGAGGAAGCTTTCCTCCGGTCTTGGTCGCCGTATTGTCTCCAGGCGTGGTCTTGACGGGGGTTGTCATGTCCTCCTCAACGGCATACATGTACACTACATCTTTTGGTGGAGGGGGTGCGCTTGGTGATGGAAGGGGGTCGATGCTCCAATTCAGCACATCCATGCCACCCTCCTGCTCCGGCGTCGGGGAAACAGGGGCATGAACACAGAGCAAATGATGTATTCCCGCTATGTCAGCCTCTATCTTCTCCATCCGTCGATCCATCCGTTGATCCATATGTTACATCCGTTGATCCATATCTAGCATCCGTTGATCCATATGTAGCATCTGTTGCTCCACATTTAGCATGGTCTCCAGAAGCAGATCTATTTTTGCCAGCACAATAGAGTTCCCGGGGATATCCACAGTTATCCCATGCAGCATCCGGTCTAACGAGCTGCTTCTTGTGCATGGCGTGTGGACATCTGGGTGGATGGGTGCAACGGAGGATGAGATGGGGGTTCCATGGAGAGAAGCGGCAGCGACATCGAAGAAGGGTGGAGGAGGTGACCTGTGGATTTCCGGGCGAGAAGCAGAGTCGTCTAAGAGCAAAGGAGAAAGTGACCCGTGGATTTCAGAGGCACCAGCGGCAGCGTCGTCGGATAGAACTGGAGAAGATGGCCTGTGGGTTTCCGGGAGGGCAGCGGAAGCGTCGAGGACGAGGGGTGGAGAAGACGGGCTGAAGATTTCCGGGACAGTGGCGGCAGAGTTGTCGAAGCGTATGGGAGGAAGTGGTCTGCGGGTTCGATGGGTTGGCTCCCATTCGTTTTGCGTCGAGAGTACATCACAGTAATTCTTCTTGACATAATAAGGCTGACGTCTATGAAAACCCTTAGCCTTTGGGGTCAGCAGGTTTTCTTTATTGGCCTTAGCCTGTCGCTTTTGCCTTGGCGTGGAAACGGCAACTGCCTTTCGCTTTTTCTGCATTACATAATTCTTCTTGACATAATAAGGCTGACGTCTATGAAAACCCTTAGCCTTTGGTGTCAGCAGGTTTTCTTTATTGGCCTTAGCCTGTCGCTTTTGCCTTGGTGTGGAAACGGCAACCGCCTTTCGCTTTTTCTGCATGACAGGCACGGCAGAGGCGAGTGGGTTCCTGCATCCGTAGAATCGGGGTTGATCCATGGAAGCAGATGGCATAATGCAGTATCTGGACAAGGGCAAGTTCAGATAAAGATCATCGAGTGGTGGGCTATGCAAAGTGTGTAACCTTTTATGCATGGTGGCGAGGTACAGGTGTTGAAAGTGGGCGTACTCTAATGTGAGTCATTACCATATAAATACACCATCCATTTTGTGGATTCACTGTATATTGAATACACATTCTTGTGTTTGTATTTCTTTCTACTCGCAGCAATGGCTGTTAAAAAGATTTTCAAGGAACTCAGCATGCGAATTAAGGAGATGTACACGAGCGGAAACCGAATTGCTGCTATCCAATGCTGGTTAGGTACTTCTGGCCTCGTTGTGCCAGCAACCACCGTGAGCTATCATGCACACGGAAAAAACAGAGAACGCAAAAGGGCACCAAGGGTAACAAACGCGTAAGTATATTTATACAACTTTAAAAAAAATTATATCAAATAATGTACTGTAGATCTACAGTACTGTATCTAATATTTTTGTTATTTCTGTAGATTTATATTACAACAGTATATATATATTTTCTATTTATATTTATATTACAACAGTATATATTTTTTTTTTATTTATATTTATATTACAACAGTATATATATTTTGTATATTTATATTTATATTACAACAGTATATATATTTTGTATATTTATATTTATATTACAACAGTATATATATATTTTATATTTATATTTATATTACAACAGTATATATATTCTGTATATTTTGTATATTTATATTACAACAGTACTGTATATATATTTTTTATATTTATATTACAACAGTATATATATTTTGTATATTTATATTTATATTACAACAGTATATATATTTTTTCTATTTATATTTATATTACAACAGTATATATTTTTTCTATTTATATTAGAACAGTATATATATATTGTATATTTATATTACAACAGTATATATATTTTTTATATTTATATTTATATTACAACAGTATATATATTCTGTATATTTTGTATATTTATATTACAAGAGTACTGTATATATATTTTTTATATTTATATTACAACAGTATATATATTTTTTATATTTATATTTATATTCCAACAGTATATGTGTTATTTCTGTAGATTTATATTACAACAGTATATATATTTTTTCTATTTATATTTATATTACAACAGTATATATTTTTTTCTATTTATATTTATATTACAACAGTATATATATTTTGTATATTTATATTTATATTACAACAGTATATATATTTTGTATATTTATATTTATATTACAACAGTATATATATATTTTATATTTATATTTATATTACAACAGTATATATATTCTGTATATTTTGTATATTTATATTACAACAGTACTGTATATATATTTTTTATATTTATATTACAACAGTATATATATTTTGTATATTTATATTTATATTACAACAGTATATATATATTTTCTATTTATATTTATATTACAACAGTATATATTTTTTCTATTTATATTAGAACAGTATATATATTTTGTATATTTATATTACAACAGTATATATATTTTTTTATATTTATATTTATATTACAACAGTATATATATTCTGTATATTTTGTATATTTATATTACAAGAGTACTGTATATATTTTTTTTATATTTATATTACAACAGTATATATATTTTGTATATTTATATTTATATTACAACAGTATATATATTTTTTATATTTATATTTATATTACAACAGTATATATATTCTGTATATTTTGTATATTTATATTACAAGAGTACTGTATATATTTTTTTTATATTTATATTACAACAGTATATATATTTTGTATATTTATATTACAACAGTATATATATTTTTTATATTTATATTTATATTACAACAGTATATATATTCTGTATATTTTGTATATTTATATTACAACAGTACTGTATATATATTTTTTATATTTATATTACAACAGTATATATATTTTGTATATTTATATTTATATTACAACAGTATATATATTTTGTATATTTATATTTATATTACAACAGTATATATATATTTTATATTTATATTTATATTACAACAGTATATATATTTTATATTTTTTGTATATTTATATTACAACAGTACTGTATATATTTTTTTTATATTTATATTACAACAGTATATATATATTTTATATTACTGCATATTAATAGAACAATATATTGTATCCTGTTGATCTACTGTCTCTAATATTTTTACTTACCGGATTGTTTTTCTTTACATTGTAGGGAGACAACTCTTCTGGTGGACAAAATAAGTGAGGAGAATGATGAGAAGAGTGCATTAAGGGTCAAATACACTCTGCAGGAAAATCACAATCTCACTGTATCCGAGACCAGCATAAAGAAGATGAGACGCAGCATTGGATGGAAATATGGACGTGTGAGGTTAGTACTGGACAGTACAGGACGTAAAAGTGTTGTTTAGGAAACTGTACTGTACCGCTAAAATTATTTATTCCTTGTCATTACAGAGCGTACCCCATGATACGGGACGTAAACAAAATAAAAAGAGTGGTCCAGGCCCAGGCATGGATCGACAGTGGAGAAACTTTTGCATCTTCACTGACGAGTCTACTGTGTCGCTGGAGAGATTTGCAACCTTTGCATTACACAAAAAAGACCGCATATCTTTGAAGCCGCGGCCAAAACACCCCGTAAAGCTGCATGTGTGGGGTGCCATCTCTAGGCGTGGACCAGGATGCATTGTCATCTTTGAAGGTAAAATATATCAAATATAATGTAGCCTTATGCACTGTACTTTCCTAGTGTAGCCTCACTGTATGCACTGTACTGTACTATTGTGCAGTTTTTTGAGCACTTTTCTTTTCTTGCTATAGGAATCATGAATAAAGCTTTCTTCCAAGACAACATTGTCCCTGAGATGTGCAATACATCACACGCGAGTTCCCGGATGGTCACTGTTTCTACCAGGACAAAGATCCGAAGCACACCGCGTCAACAGCGCATATCCTTGAGCGCGGTATCAACTGGGTGAAGACGCCAGCGGAGTAAGTGCGGTAACCGTGTCTCATTTTTCCCCCACTTTTTTACTGTGCACTGTTTCTCTTAAACTAATTGTCCTTTTTTTCCAATGACAGATCGCCAGACTTCAATCCGATCGAAATGGTCTGGCATCAGCTGAAGGACCATATCCGGAAAGTGGTGAAACCCTCCAAAAAGGACGAGTTGTTGAAAGGCATAATGAGTTTTTGGAACGATGTACTCACCGTGGAACGCTGCAATAAATATATAGACCATATTGCCACTGTGTTGCCCATTGTGATCGCGCATAATGGGCAAGCATCAGGAAAGTAGTACTGTACTGTAGTATTGTAAATACAGTATGATACAGGTAAGTATGGCACAGATTTTTTCGTTCCTAATAGTCAGAGTATACAGTAGTTACAGTTTTTTCTTTACAGAGAGAGCAGCAGCACCTATCTGGTTACATAGTATTTAACAGTAGTCAGAGTATACAGTAGTTCCAGTATAGACTAGTTTGACAGTAGTACAGTAACTGCCTACTAACTGCTCAATTTTTTTCTTTCCAGAGAAAGCAGCACCAGCCATCTACAGTACAGTAGTACTACACATCACACAATGCCATAATACAGTACGCACATAACTGCACTAATTTTTTGTTTTCTTGTCGTTTCAGGAAAAAAGGGTGGCCTGGGGGGAGGTGGGGTGTTGTGTCCAGTCTAATCTGTTTGTACAGTCAAATGTACAGTATATAAACAGCAGTAATGATGTACACAAAACCTCTCCTCTCTCAATGAACTACTGTACTGTACACAGAATGAGGAACAAGCTAAAGACGGAAAAAATATTACTATATATATATACACATCACAGTATATATTATTAAATAATATTCTTATAAATGTGCATTATTCATGTTTATCCATGTTTTACAAATGTTTTCTAAATGTTTATCCTATTTCAATCTGCCAGAAGAACTTAATAAAGACTGCATTATGTATTATTTGTATTTTTTGGTTCCTGATAAGATAAAATAAAATAAATATTTATTTATATTCCTGCTAATCATAATCATTTACAAACCCCCCCCCCCACACCCACAGTACACTAATGAATAAGAATGAATGACAAAACAACATGAATCAGTTAATGTTTTTTTAACTCTCAATTCTCACAATGCTGTGCAAATCAGATTTACATTTCAAATTCGAGAAGGGATTTTCCAAAGTGTTACTGTAAACAAAGCCTCAAAGGGTTGGGGGGGGGGGGTGAGTCATGTGCAGTAATCAGCTAGCTCCCATCTAAAAGAGGATTACACGCAGGCGCAGTGAGGCTTTGTAGCTCGGCTATGGACGGATTAAGAACACAATGGCAATATTCAGAAAATTAACGACTCTGTGGAGGGGGGTGACTCATGCGCAGTAAGCAGAAAGCTCCCATCTCGAAGAGGATTAGGGTACACGCAGGCGCAGTGAGGTGATTGACGCTCGGCTGGGGACGGATTAAAAACACAATGACTAACTTCAGAAAATGAATGACTCTGTGGAGGTGTCTGTCGATAAGAGTTTGTGTGTGCGTGGGGAGGGATGAAGGATTAGTTGTGCAGCAGTTCAAAGAAATAACATAGAGTACAGTACAGTAATTTCAAAAGGCAGTTCATCATAATACTGTAATTTGATCCCCACACCCCCAAAGACAGTACATAAAAAGCACACAAATCAACCATGTGTAGGCAAACACACAGATTGAATATCGTAATATCAAGATTGTTTTTGCAGGCTTGTGGATAAAATAACAGTTAAAAAATCATAATTAAAAAAAAATTGGGGGGGGCACTCAAGCAAGCAGTGGTGGGTGAAGTTACAGGTGCATGAGTAGGAATCAACTAGCTCCCATCCGAAAGAGGATTACACAAAGGCGCATAGAGAGGTGATGCTCTGTGCAAATCAAATTCAAGAAGGGATCTTCCAAAGCGTTGCCGTAAACAAAGCCTCAAAGTTCCCATCTCAAAGAGAATTACACACAGGCGCAGTGAGGCTTTGTAGCTCGGCTATGGACGGATTAACAACACAATGTCAAGATTCAGAAAATTAACGACTCTGTGGAGGGGGGTTGGGTGAGTCATGCGCAGAAAACAGCTTGCTCCCATCTTAAAAAGGATTACACGCAGGCGCAGTGAGGCTTTGTAGCTCGGCTATGGACAGATTAAGAACACAATGTCAAGATTCAGAAAATTACCGACTCCGTGGAATTTCAAATACTTGAGCTAGCCTTGTGTGTGTTCATGGGGGAGGGGGCTACAGGGTACAGCTGCATGAAGTTCAAAGATAAAGACATACTTTAATTTCAAAAGACAGTTCATCATAATAATACACCCCCAAATACAGTACGTAAAAAGCACACAAATTAACCATGTGCAGTCAAACGCACAGGGTCGCAGTCAAAAGCTACAGCACAGATTGAATATCGTAATACAGTAAGATGGTTTTTGCAGGCTTGTGGAGAAAATAAAAATAAAAAAATATTTTAAAAAATTTTTAGTCACTCAAGCAAGCAAGCAGTGGTGGGCGAAGTAACAGGCGCATGCGTAGTAATCACCTGCTGTCAAGCAGGAATGTGATTGAAACCAGACACACGTTCAAAGGAATGATGTGGGAGAGATGTACTGCATTGTAGAGAAGATAAGAAGTTGAAATACCCTGCAGTGCAGTTAATTATCCTGAGCGAGGGGAGAGTGCTGTATATGCTGAAATGTGACACTGTTACAGAACTGTACACGCCTATGCGTTTCAACAATTTTCAAGTGAGACATACTGTACAGCAGCACAGCACTGCAAATGCATATATAATATATATATACTTTAAATATGCAAATTTACAATCACTGCGCGCGTACACACAGACTGTGTACTGACGTAGGTTGAACCGCAAAGGTATTAGACTTCCAAGACAACAGCTCACAAACGACCCCCTGAGTTTTTACACGGCATTGCAGTATTGCAGACGGCGAGAATAAAATGCTAAAATCACGAGCGCTAAAATAACACAGTTCACTCCGGGTGAAACAAACAGAAAACCGCACCTAACCGGGATAATCTGAGAGCTGCGGATCTAGCCGACTTAGGGCATCATGCAGTAAGCGGCGGAAAGGCACTTCTCCCCACTTTCCCGCCAAAAATGCCTACCCCTATTCAGTAAGGGGCGAGAAAGTGGCGAGATTCAAAAAAAACGCCAGTTTGGCTGGCGTTTTTTTTTTTCTGCCGGTGGCGAGGCGAGAAGGCACTTTCCGCCTAAAAATGAAACATTTTCCGCCACGCTGTACTCTAGTAGTGGCGAGTAGCTAAGCGTAGCTATTCGCCACTCTAGAATGGCGGTTTGCTGGCGAATCAGCCACGCAAGAAAAAGATGGCAAGTTGGATTATTGTATTGTTAACATTGATTTGCAGCGTGTACATGTAGCTTACATTTTATGCTACATGTATACAATGTAAATGCTATGTTTTAAGTGGCATTTGAGGCTTTAGATTGAATGATTACATGAGATTTGTTTAGGAAATTGCTTTTTAATTCATTGAGGATGTTATGGATAAGTGGTGTTGCCACTGCAGGATGGCTTCACCCCTTAATTACCTTTGAGGTTAGTACCCGATAAGGTGATTAAGGGGTACATTGATACTGTATGTGATTGTCATTGAAATGTATTGGGTATTTATTATTTTGGCAACGGAACAGAATGATGATGCTGGCGACAGGGCCTTCTTATTGAAGAGTTTAGTAGAATTTTCTTTATTTTACTATGGTATTTAATGTGTTTAATAATGGCCAAATAATGTATTATCCCTATGTGGATAATAGTTATTTGGCATATTATTGTACTGTATGTGCTGGGGGGAGGGGGTATTGGCCCCAAGGGTATGTGGTAGGACCCCTTGTGGGTAGTGGGTGAGGGTGGTTAGGCCTCAGGGGGTGGCGGGGGTAGTGGGGGAGGGTATGTGGGTGATGGTGGGTTAACCCCTTAATGACTGTAGCGGTTAATAACCGCTATGGTGATTAAGGGGTTAGGGGACATTACATTGGATGTTTTAATTCTTGTATCTGTTTTGCAGAAGCGGATGGGGCATGGGCAGGATGAAGGGGAGGATGGCTTTCATCGTGGCAGCCGGACATGGGTGAGTGCTATATGTATTTAATGTCTTTATTGTTCTGTATGTATTTTAAATGGACACATCCATTATTATCCATTTGTGGATAATAGTCATTGTGCCCCTTACTGTATTGTATGTTAGGGGGGTATAGGTGTTGTTGGGGTCATATATATATATATATATATTGTGACAAACGCCCCTCTTTTGTAGTGCTGACGTCTGTCTGGGTTCTTCCCGACACAGTCTTCTAGGGTTATTTAATACAAAAACAGGATCATGCAAAGTATTAAGCTGCTTAACTCAGGCTTCTGCCTGCTTTATTTTCATCCAAGTAAGGTACTGCAGCTTTAACATGTGTAGGTTAGAGGTACTCAGATACTTTCATTCAGCAGTTCACTCATTTCATTGTTACAGTATTTCCCACACTGTTATTTCAAGTAAAAAGAAACCAAATTATATAAACAAAATCCTATCCCTTTCAGGGATCTAACTACACATAGAATCAGTCTCTCTAACAGCTGCTGGCCAACTAACCTGGTTCCCCAGCTTAAAACAATGCTCTCTCATTTAGGGTCACTTAGATACAGCACAGTCTTTTAGCAACAGCAGTAAACATTTGTTTGGTCTTATCTGTTCGTGGTGGGAACTCGGTCCCATGTCCAGGCAAATCCTCTGGTACTGTGATACGTGGAGGGGCCGTCAACCCCGATACTGGATGCAGGGGAGCAGCGATACCCCTAGCCTCCAGGCTCCAAGGAGAGAGAGAGAGAAATGCAAAACCTCTCTGCTCTAAATACCTGTGCATGTGATTAGAAGAGCAGGTGAGGGAGAACTAGAACCCAGCTGACTGAGTTAATGGGAAGCTGTGGAACGGATCATTTGTAACTATTCCTGCACTTTCTGCTCTAAAATGGGGCAGAAAGCTGCCTAACATCTTTGGACTATGTCACAATATGTATATATATATATATATATATATATATATATATATATATATATATATATATATATTAATATATATATATATATATATATATGACAAACAAAAAAGAAAAAAGCAGCGCCTCTATTAAGCCAAAACCATAAAGTGCATAAACTATATAAAATATTTAATAAATAATTAATAAATTATAATAGTATATGATAAATGAACAATATAAAATATATAGTATAAAATATATATATATAATCAAATCAATCAAACTATAAACCATGAACTAATTCAATAAATATATGAATATAAATATGCAACATAAAACATCAAAAACAGAGAAAAAAGAGTATAAAAACCAGTCCTCAAAAATAAGTCCAGTATTGATGTGGGTTCCGGTATGGAGGGTCTCCGGCAGCTCTCAGTGTGGTCAAACCAAGTCCACAGTGAATCTAGGGGAAAAAAAGGAAGAGAGAGCGCACGCCCATAGCGTAAAATTGTATTTTAATGAGGGGAGGGGGAAAGGGGGGTAAAAAATGCACTCACAAGGGTACAATAAAATCAAGCATTGCGTGATATAATCACCACCATCCGGTACGTGTCTGCAACGTCTTGGGGCAGTCCCAGTCTTGCAGTCTCAGGATCGTACTCCTAAACAGATGTCCAGAGCAGATGGTATTCACTCCTGCAGTATAAGAGTCCTGTAAGATGGCTCCGTGTTGTAGGAGCTTCTACAGCAGTGCGCATGGATCAGTCCGTTCCAGCGCTCGTTGATGACGTCAGTGTCAATGCGTCTGACGTGATGACGCTCCCTGACGCGTTTCGTCACTCTCGGGTAACTTTCTCAAAGGGTAGTGTGGAGATGGGGGAGGTCCGGTATTATATAGAGAGTCCAATCATCTCAATTACTTTGATCGTCCCCCCATTCTCAGCTGAAAGTGCTAAGTGCTCCTACATATATGCAAATGCCTTAATTCGAGTTTTAAAAATAAAAAGTATCTAAAAGTACTTAAAGAAGCTTGCTGGATTGGAGATAAACAGTACATACTATGTCACATGAGATATATAGCTCGCCATAAATGAATCCCAAGGGGAACTACCTTCCAAATAATAAAACATCAAAGTCACATTAGATAGATTCATCACAGAAACAATGTTGAATATGATTTTAAGACTAACAAATAGATGGAGGTATATGGATCAAACAATGAACCACATGAAGCTCCCCCCTAAATTCATTCTGGCCAATATTACATAAAACATCACAGGGGTCATGACAAATAGATGACACAAAAATCATATATCATATAACATATAAACACTATACGTGATAATTATTTAACCCCTTAAATGACAAATATCCCAATGACCTATGTAAACAAGAAGATATTAGGAAATACATAACAAACATATTCAATACCTATGCCACGGACAAAGTCAGCTGTCAGGAATAGTAAGGATATATGGATAAAACAGTATATAAAAAAGTATAAAAAATATATATAACTATATAACTATATAAAAGTGTTTCTCAAAACCTGTTAGTACATTTCAATAACATCGTGATTTTATTAAGTGCTCGGTGAAAGTAAATAATTAAACTGCTATTTAAATGTGTATCTAATACTAGGGTTAATTCCATGTGCTGGAAAGAAATGCCTAGAATGTGTAAAAGTATATGTAGGAAGATAAATAAAATATTATCATTAAAGTGTATATGTGTGTTAATCTAACTAACCATAGAACCCATGAATGATATCCAATATTTGTGAAAAACATCAATAAAAATTATCAATAAAAATTATATATATGTCTAATAAAAATTGTTTGAAACAATAAGTTTATTAAAAACATATATATTGAAAAATATATATATATATATATATTGATATTGTGTGTACATTCTTGGAAGGATGGTGATGACCCCTACTCAGAGGCAGGAGGAGGGACCGGGGCAAAGATCAGGGATGGGAAGGGAGGGGGAGGAATGGGTAAATGGAAATGGTGGGAAGGGGGGGGGAGGGGAAAGGGAAAGGGAAGAGGGAGGGGGGGAAGGGGGGGGGGAGAGGGAAGGACTGTGTGGGATCTATGTACCCCAAGGAGAGAACCAGACAGATGATGGCAGAGGGCAGAGGAAATCTAGCAGGAGGAGACGTCCAAGGAACCATTACGTGAAAGTACTCACATCGAGACATTCATTGAGTCCACCCGGGCTGAGAGTGCCCAATTGGTGGATCCAGAAAGTCTCCCGCCTACACAGGGTTTTAAACCGGTCACCACCAAGGACACTTGGAGAGATGTACTCAATTCCCATTATTTTCATAGTTTTAGGATCTTGTTGATGGAAATTTTTGAAATGTCTAGATAAACTATGATTATTAAGACCCTTAATGACATTTCTCCTATGTTCTAGGAACCGCGTTCCAAGTGTCCTGGTGGTGCGTCCCACATATTTTAAATTGCATCCACATTGGATCAGATATATTACATATGTGCTGAGGCAGTTAATTGAACTTTTAATAGCATGAGTGGTACCTCTGGTGGAGGAACAGACCAGGGCCTGACTCAGGAGATGCCTACAGGTGATGCAACGACTACGACCACATGGGTGGTTCCCTAATGGACCCTTTTGAAGTTTAGCAGTGATAGTAGAACTAGAAGAGGACCTCAATCTAGTAGGAGCAAGAATCCTTACCAATCTAAGGGGGGATTTGTGGACACGTTCTACAACCTGGTCCTACGTGACTTTGAGCTACTGTGTGCTAAACCCACCAAATTTAAACATAATTTATCCAAGGATGAGCTGGACGCACTGAACAAGCTAAAGGCTAACCACGATATAGTCATTAGACAAGCCGATAAGGGGGGAGGCATAGTCATCCAGGATCTGTGTGCCTACCTCCTTGAGGCGCATAGACTCTTGGGTGACCTGGCCTCCTGCACCTTATTAGAGTCCGATCCAGTGGACTCCTACCAGTTGTCATTGAGGGAGCTCCTTACCACTGCACTGGGTGATGGTATTATTTCAAAATCAGAGTTTAAGTTTTTATATTCCTCACATCCCCGCACTCCCATCTTTTATCACTTACCTAAAGTGCACAAACCCCTATCTAACCCCCCTGGCAGACCCATAGTATCGGGGGTGGAGTCGATGACATCGAGCCTGTCCCAATATGTTGATTACTTTCTCCATCCCTATGTAGCTTCGCTCAGGTCCCATGTTAGGGACACGCTCCATGTCATTGATTCCATCTCCGAAATTAGGTAGAAATCCACCTATCTATGGGCTACATGTGATGTTACATCATTTTATACCTGTATTGAACATGCCAGGGGGTTGGAGGCCATCAAATATTGGTTGGATAGGGATCCACTTTTTCCAGAGAAACACAAGAATTTTATTTTACAAAGTATTCACTTTATCCTCACTCACAATTATTTTTTATTTGAAAATAAATTTTATTTACAAATCTGTGGAACGGCCATGGGTACGAGATGCGCTCCCAGCTATGCCAACCTTTTTTTGGGGCACTGGGAGGAGTCCTCTGTGTGGCAGAACACCTTGCTTGGAGCGGGTCTCGTATACTATGGCCGTTTCATAGATGATATCATTATGATTTCGGATGGGGATAAATCGGTGTTATCTGGTATTTTGGGTTCCTTCAATGACAACTTGTTAGGACTCAAATTCACATTTGAGATTAGCAATCTCTCCACTGTTTTTTTGGATCTGGCTCTTAGTGCAGACACGGACTTGAATATTGTTACCACCACGCATTTCAAGACTGTGTCTGTAAATAGCTATGTTCATGCGTCCAGCAACCATCACAAACAGTGGCTCAACAACATTCCCTTGGGGCAGTTCCACAGAATACGTAGGAACTGCACAAGGGATGTTGATTTCAAGGACCAGTCTGCCATACTTGAAAAGAGGTTTCTTTCCAAGGGGTATGATCCATGTTTGATTTCAGACTCTCTCAGCAAGGTGAGCTCATCGGACAGATCCACCTTATTGAATCAGTCAAAAAACAAGGGTAACAAGGGGATTCGCCTCGGTTACAACACTCCATTAGTTCGGTCAGAGATGGAGGCATCGACATGTAGGTTTATTACAAATTACAATCAGTCCTATAGATCTATCAATAAAATTTTAAATGATCACTGGTCTGTCCTCAAATGTGACCCATATTTAGGACCCACTTTACCCGATAGAGTGAGGGTGATATATAGGAAAGCTAGAAACATGAAAAGCATTCTAGCTCCTACTAGATTGAGGTCCTCTCCTAGTTCTACTATCACTGCTAAACTTCAAAAGGGTCCATTAGGGAACCACCCATGTGGTCGTAGTCGTTGCATCACCTGTAGGCATCTCCTGAGTCAGGCCCTGGTCTGTTCCTCCACCAGAGGTACCACTCATGCTATTAAAAGTTCAATTAACTGCCTCAGCACATATGTAATATATCTGATCCAATGTGGATGCAATTTAAAATATGTGGGACGCACCACCAGGACACTTGGAACGCGGTTCCTAGAACATAGGAGAAATGTCATTAAGGGTCTTAATAATCATAGTTTATCTAGACATTTCAAAAATTTCCATCAACAAGATCCTAAAACTATGAAAATAATGGGAATTGAGTACATCTCTCCAAGTGTCCTTGGTGGTGACCGGTTTAAAACCCTGTGTAGGCGGGAGACTTTCTGGATCCACCAATTGGGCACTCTCAGCCCGGGTGGACTCAATGAATGTCTCGATGTGAGTACTTTCACGTAATGGTTCCTTGGACGTCTCCTCCTGCTAGATTTCCCCTGCCCTCTGCCATCATCTGTCTGGTTCTCTCCTTGGGGTACATAGATCCCACACAGTCCTTCCCTCTCCCCCCCCCCTTCCCCCTCCCTCCCTCTTCCCTTTCCCTTCCCCCCCCCCCTCCCCCCCTTCCCACCATTTCCATTTACCCATTCCTCCCCCTCCCTTCCCATCCCTGATCTTTGCCCCGGTCCCTCCTCCTGCCTCTGAGTAGGGGTCATCACCATCCTTCCAAGAATGTACACACAATATCAATATATATATATATATATTTTTCAATATATATGTTTTTAATAAACTTATTGTTTCAAACAATTTTTATTAGACATATATATAATTTTTATTGATAATTTTTATTGATGTTTTTCACAAATATTGGATATCATTCATGGGTTCTATGGTTAGTTAGATTAACACACATACACTTTAATGATAATATTTTATTTATCTTCCTACATATACTTTTACACATTCTAGGCATTTCTTTCCAGCACATGGAATTAACCCTAGTATTAGATACACATTTAAATAGCAGTTTAATTATTTACTTTCACCGAGCACTTAATAAAATCACGAGGTTATTGAAATGTACTAACAGGTTTTGAGAAACACTTTTATATAGTTATATAGTTATATATATTTTTTATACTTTTTTATATACTGTTTTATCCATATATCCTTACTATTCCTGACAGCTGACTTTGTCCGTGGCATAGGTATTGAATATGTTTGTTATGTATTTCCTAATATCTCCTGGTTTACATAGGTCATTGGGATATTTGTCATTTAAGGGGTTAAATAATTATCACGTATAGTGTTTATATGTTATATGATATATGATTTTTGTGTCATCTATTTGTCATGACCCCTGTGATGTTTTATGTAATATTGGCCAGAATGAATTTAGGGGGGAGCTTCATGTGGTTCATTGTTTGATCCATATACCTCCATCTATTTGTTAGTCTTAAAATCATATTCAACATTGTTTCTGTGATGAATCTATCTAATGTGACTTTGATGTTTTATTATTTGGAAGGTAGTTCCCCTTGGGATTCATTTATGGCGAGCTATATATCTCATGTGACATAGTATGTACTGTTTATCTCCAATCCAGCAAGCTTCTTTAAGTACTTTTAGATACTTTTTATTTTTAAAACTCGAATTAAGGCATTTGCATATATGTAGGAGCACTTAGCACTTTCAGCTGAGAATGGGGGGACGATCAAAGTAATTGAGATGATTGGACTCTCTATATAATACCGGACCTCCCCCATCTCCACACTACCCTTTGAGAAAGTTACCCGAGAGTGACGAAACGCGTCAGGGAGCGTCATCACGTCAGACGCATTGACACTGACGTCATCAACGAGCGCTGGAACGGACTGATCCATGCGCACTGCTGCAGAAGCTCCTACAACACGGAGCCATCTTACAGGACTCTTATACTGCAGGAGTGAATACCATCTGCTCTGGACATCTGTTTAGGAGTACGATCCTGAGACTGCAAGACTGGGACTGCCCCAAGACGTTGCAGACACGTACCGGATGGTGGTGATTATATCACGCAATGCTTGATTTTATTGTACCCTTGTGAGTGCATTTTTTACCCCCCTTTCCCCCTCCCCTCATTAAAATACAATTTTACGCTATGGGCGTGCACTCTCTCTTCCTTTTTTTCCCCTAGATTCACTGTGGACTTGGTTTGACCACACTGAGAGCTGCCGGAGACCCTCCATACCGGAACCCACATCAATACTGGACTTATTTTTGAGGACTGGTTTTTATACTCTTTTTTCTCTGTTTTTGATGTTTTATGTTGCATATTTATATTCATATATTTATTGAATTAGTTCATGGTTTATAGTTTGATTGATTTGATTATATATATATATATTTTATACTATATATTTTATATTGTTCGTTTATCATATACTATTATAATTTATTAATTATTTATTAAATATTTTATATAGTTTATGCACTTTATGGTTTTGGCTTAATAGAGGCGCTGCTTTTTTCTTTTTTGTTTGTCATATATATATATATATATATATATATATATATATATATATTAATATATTAATATATTAATATATATATATATATATTTATATATATATATATACATATATATATATATATATATATATATATATATATATATATATATATATGACCCCAACAACACCTATAACCCCCTAACATACAATACAGTAAGGGGCACAATGACTATTATCCACAAATGGATAATAATGGATGTGTCCATTTAAAATACATACAGAACAATAAAGACATTAAATACATATAGCACTCACCCATGTCCGGCTGCCACGATGAAAGCCATCCTCCCCTTCATCCTGCCCATGCCCCATCCGCTTCTGCAAAACAGATACAAGAATTAAAACATCCAATGTAATGTCCCCTAACCCCTTAATCACCATAGCGGTTATTAACCGCTACAGTCATTAAGGGGTTAACCCACCATCACCCACATACCCTCCCCCACTACCCCCGCCACCCCCTGAGGCCTAACCACCCTCACCCACTACCCACAAGGGGTCCTACCACATACCCTTGGGGCCAATACCCCCTCCCCCCAGCACATACAGTACAATAATATGCCAAATAACTATTATCCACATAGGGATAATACATTATTTGGCCATTATTAAACACATTAAATACCATAGTAAAATAAAGAAAATTCTACTAAACTCTTCAATAAGAAGGCCCTGTCGCCAGCATCATCATTCTGTTCCGTTGCCAAAATAATAAATACCCAATACATTTCAATAACAATCACATACAGTATCAATGTACCCCTTAATCACCTTATCGGGTACTAACCTCAAAGGTAATTAAGGGGTGAAGCCATCCTGCAGTGGCAACACCACTTATCCATAACATCCTCAATGAATTAAAAAGCAATTTCCTAAACAAATCTCATGTAATCATTCAATCTAAAGCATCAAATGCCACTTAAAACATAGCATTTACATTGTATACATGTAGCATAAAATGTAAGCTACATGTACACGCTGCAAATCAATGTTAACAATACAATAATCCAACTAAAATAGCATTACATTACAAGAAGTAAACTACTGTAATCCAATAAAGTCACCATCAATGAATTAACATACATGAATTACATCCCTAAACAATTAAAATAGCATCCATACCAATTACACAATTAACTATAGCAACCGTTACAGAGAACAAGTTAGCATCATACAAAAAAGGACACCAACAATTACAATATACTAAAGCAAGCCTCACCATTACCTACAGTACAGCATAGAAGCCCAAAAATTACATCTCTCTAATTATAAAATACATTTAACACACATCTATGCATAGCAGCATAGCCACAATCATTTACAATACTGCAAATCAAGCTTTTACAACACTATAATTTCTTACCCTGTATGTATATATCTCTCTAGACATACATACATACATACATACAGTGGCAAGAAATGATTTACATAAAAAAAAAATATACACATGAAAAAGCAAAAAAAAACACATTTACATTAAATACATTTCTTTATTTAACTTACCATTACTTGACCCACTCACCGACTTCCGTTGATCAGCTTACTCACGAACCAATCCACGAACAGGAACCCATAAAATAAAAAACCATAAAATAATAAACATTAAAATAATGAATACACGGCAATCCAGGGGTCTTCTAGTTGTAATCCATCTTCATCAACATGGCCGGCCTCACATGGTACAGCAGCCAATCAGAGCGTGGGAACTCCATCCCTACTCTGTTTCGCTCTAGTAGACCATGTGACAGAGGCTTGGGGAAGAACGGATATGACGACATTTAAAGCCTGTCACATGGTACTAGAACCAATCAGAGTAGGGATAGACTTCCCACGCTCTGATTGGCTGCCGTACCATGTGAGGCTGGCCATGTTTCTTTTAATGACGTCATCTTAAAGGCAATTGAAGCAAAGCCATTCTGATTGGCTGTGCTTTCATTGCCTTTTAGTGACGTCATCATTTTTTTTTTATCGGCCAAAACACATGGTTTTCACGGCCCAATCAGGGCCGTAGGAACCATATGACGAAAATGTGACGTCATAGGCCTTTAAAAGCCTATGTCGTCTCATTTTGAAGCTAGACGCCGAGGAGGAAGGACCTCCGGAGAAGAAAGAAGACCAGGGCGTGGCACCAGACGGGGAGAAGACCCCGGAAGAAGATAGAAGAATACAGATGAAGATGGATTACAACTAGAAGACCCCTGGATTGCCGTGTTTTATTATTTTAATGTTTATTATGGTTTATTTATGGTTTTTTATTTTATGGGTTACTGTTCGTGGATTGGTTCGTGAGTAAGCTGATCAACAGGAGTCGGTGAGTGGGTCAAGTAATGGTAAGTTAAATAAAGAAATGTATTTAATGTAAATGTGTTTTTTTTTGCTTTTTCATGTGTATATTTTTTTTAATGTAAATCATTTCTTGCCACTGTCTGTATGTATGTCTAGAGAGATATATACATACAGGGTAAGAAATGATAGTGTTGTAAAAGCTTGATTTGCAGTATTGTAAATGATTGTGGCTATGCTGCTATGCATAGATGTGTTTTAAATGTATTTTATAATTAGAGAGATGTAATTTTTGGGCTTCTATGCTGTACTGTAGGTAATGGTGAGGCTTGCTTTAGTATATTGTAATTTTTGGTGTCCTTTTTTGTATGATGCTAACTTGTTCTCTGTAACGGTTGCTATAGTTAATTGTGTAATTGGTATGGATGCTATTTTAATTGTTTAGGGATGTAATTCATGTATGTTAATTCATTGATGGTGACTTTATTGGATTACATAGTATGCTTCTTCTAATGTAATGCTATTTTAGTTGGATTATTGTATTGTTAACATTGATTTGCAGTGTGTACATGTAGCTTACATTTTATGCTACATGTATACAATGTAAATGCTATGTTTTAAGTGGCATTTGAGGCTTTAGATTGAATGATTACATGAGATTTGTTTAGGAAATTGCTTTTTAATTCATTGAGAATGTTATGGATAAGTGGTGTTGCCATTGCAGGATGGCTTCACCCCTTATTTACCTTTGAGGTTAGTACCCAATAAGGTGATTAAGGGGTACATTGATACTGTATGTGATTGTCACTGAAATGTATTGGGTATTTATTATTTTGGCAACGGAACAGAATGATGATGCTGGCGACAGGGCCTTCTTATTGAAGAGGTTAGTAGAATTTTCTTTATTTTATTATGGTATTTAATGTGTTTAATAATGGCCAAATAATGTATTATCCCTATGTGGATAATAGTTATTTGGCACATTATTGTACTGTATGTGCTTGGGGGAGGGGGTATTGGCCCCAAGGGTATGTGGTAGGACTCCCTTGTGGGTAGTGGGTGAGGGTGGTTAGGCCTCAGGGGGTGGGGGGGGGGTAGTGGGGTAGGGTTTCTGGGTGATGGTGGGTTAACCCCTTAATGACTGTAGCGGTTAATAACCGCTATGGTGATTAAGGGGTTTGGGGACATTACATTGGATGTTTTAATTCTTGTGTCTGTTTTGCAGAAGCGGATGGGGCATGGGCAGGATGAAGATGAGGATGGCCTTCATCGTGACAGTGGGACATGGGTGAGTGCTATATGTATTTAATGTCTTTATTGCTCTGTATGTATTTTAAATGGATAACTGCACTATTATCCATTTGTGGATAATAGTAATGTTGCCCCTTACTGTATTGTATGTTTTGTATTGCTATGTTTATTGGGGGCAATTGTCCGCAATAAACATGCTATTATGCGTTAACCCCTTCATTGCCTTAGCGGCTATCCGCTATGGTAATGAAGCAACATTAATGTATTTTAATAATATTGTGCGGGAGCAGGGGGCCCCCTGAGCTGAACTGCATTTATTTGTGGCTCAGAGACCCCCTGCTTCCCGAGTTACAGGCCCTGGTTTGGGGCATCGGTTACAGTGTGGACGCCATGTTTATTGCGGGCACGTAGCGCATGGGACGCTATAAACATGGCAGTGACACTGCCCACACGATCACACATACCGGGGCCTGTAACTCGGGAAGCAGGGGGTCCCTGGTCCACAAAGTGATGCGGTTCAGCTCAGGGGACCCCCTTCTCACTGTGCAATATTATTAAAAATACATTCATGCTGCTTCGCTACCATAGCAGATAGCTGCAAAGGTAAGGAACGAGTTTTTATTGATATGTGTGTTTTAGTTATAGTGTAGATGTGCAGAGGGTCTCCGGAGCTGAACCGCTTTGGTTTTAGGTCAGGGGACCCCCTGCTTCCCGAGATACAGGCCCCTTTAGGGGGTGCCGGTATCCCTCTGCTTTGTTTACATTCCGCGGTCACGTGATCGGGACCTTTAAATGCAGAGGGATACCGGCACCTCATAAAGGGGCCTGTATCTCAGGAAGCAGGGGGTCCCCGGACCTGAAACCAATGCGGTTCAGCTCCGGAGACCCCCTGCACATGTACACTATGAATAAAAATGGTTTTAAAAAGAATTTTTATTGTGCTGATGTTTGCGCCGTGAGAGCAGCGGATCTCTCTCTGCTGCAAACACAACTCGGCAGGGGACGGCTTCTCAGCAGTTTCTCGCCAGGCAGCCATCTCGCCACCGATTACTAGCCATTTTATCAAATGGTGGTGGCTAATTCATTCACCAGGGATTTGCCCCTTACAGCATACAGCCAGTTTAAAACGCCAAAAACATGGCTAATTGCTAAACTGGCTAATGCATTTTTTCGCTGCTTACTGCATGATGCCCTTAGACTCAGGTCGGCCGCCACTGTAGGATTAGCTGACTTGTCTGGGCTGCCTTATAATAAGACAGAAGGCATGGGAGACCCAGGTCTCCTGTCTTGTTCGGTATATTTAAAATTTTCTTACCAATTCTTGGTGTTTTATTTTTCCAAATAAATTTGTTTATAATAAACTGTAGAGTCTTAAATTCCTCTAGTACCAAGGGAATGGGCAGAGTCTGGAAAAGATATTGGAGGCGAGACAGTATGTTCATTTTTATGCTATGTATTCTGCCTATCCATGATATAGCGTGGTCGGACCATGACCCAATGTCAGCTCTGAGAGCTTTCAGGACCCTTGGATAATTCTCCCTATAGAGGGTGTTATAGTCTTTTGTGATAAATATTTCTAGGTATTTGATCGCCTTCGGTTGCCACTTAAAGTCAAAGTTTAGAGCAATCAATTTAACTTGGTCTTTAGATACATTTATATTTAGTGCCTCAGACTTGTTACTATTAATTGTGAAACCTGAGATATCTTTAAAACTAGACAGGGTGGAGTACAGGTTAGGGAGCGAAGTTAGAGGGTTGGTTATTGTAAGGATCACATCATCTGCATAAATTGCTATTTTGTATATCTGTCCCTTCACCTGAGCTCCTGCTATGTTGGGGTTGTTTCTTATGTTTGTAGCTAGAGGCTCCATACAGAGGGTGAATAGCAGCGGAGATAAGGGACATCCCTGCCTGGTTCCGTTCAATATAGGAAAAGTTTCAGAAGAGAAACCATGGGAGTATACTTTTGCCGATGGTGTAGTGTACAAAGTCTTGATGGCTCTAAGGAAAGGGCCTTCCATTCCAAATGCCTGCAGCATATTTGACATGTATTCCCAGTCGACTCGGTCAAACGCCTTTTCTGCATCAAGGCTCAGGACCATCGATGGTATCGTATTTTTGCCAGCTAACGCCACTAATTCAATAATGCGTCTGGTATTGTCCGCATCTTGTCTTCCAGGGACAAAACCCACTTGATCCGGATGGACTAGTGAGGGGAGGACTTTATTTAATCTATTAGCTAATATTTTGGAAAATATTTTTAAGTCAGAGTTTATTAAAGAAATTGGTCTGTAGTTCTTACAGTCTGTAGGGTCTTTTCCATCTTTGTGGATTAGAGCTATGGATGCTTGGAGCATGCTGCTGGGAAATTGGGAGTCTATGAGTATTGAGTTGAACATACTTAATAGGACTGGGGCGAGGATATGAGAGATTTTTTTATAGTATAGGTTTGAAAAGCCATCGGGCCCCAGAGCCTTAGTCGATTTGAGATCTTTAATAACCTGGAGAACTTCTAGTGTGAAGTTTTGGGCTAATTTGTCTTTATCGTCTGGAGTAATAGTGGAGAGTTTAGCCGAATCTGGGAAGTATGTCAGTTGGGATGTCAACTGTTTGCTTTGTTTAGTCTTGTTATCGTCGTATAATTTGGAGTAGAAGGCCTGGAATTCCTTGATTATCAAGGTCAGATTAGTTGAGAGGTTACCTGATTTCTGTCTGATCGCGTGGATATTACGGTTTGTTGGAGCGGATCTAAGTCTAGCTGCCAGCATTTTATCAGGTTTATTTGATTTTTCAAAAAATTTAGCTTTAGTAAAGTTGAGGGATTGTTCTGCCTTAGCTATGAGGAGATTCAGTTCTGTCTTGGCCTCATTTACTTTAATTAGATCCACATTTTGGCCTCCTTTTTGGTGTAATTTTGTCAGTTCTTCTAATTTTGTTTGTGCCTTCTTTATATTGGCTTCCCTTTCTTTTTTACTGCCTCCAACAATGCTGATTAGTTTTCCTCTAAGGGTGGCCTTATGGGCCTCCCAGAGAACAAAGGGGGATGTTACAGAGCCTGTATTGGTTTTGAAAAAGAACACTAGTTCTTCATCAAGTATTTTTTTAATCTCAGGGATTTTGAGAAAGGACTCATTTATTTTCCATTGGGCTTATTGTGGGGGCATGTTAAGATGAGAGCATCTCATCTCCACCTGAGCGTGATCCGACCAGGCCACAGCACGTATTCTTGAATAAGCACAGTATGGTATTGCTCTAGAGGAAATAAAAATATAGTCTATACGGGAATGTGAACCATGACGAGGAGAGTAGAAAGTAAATTCCCTGTTTGTTGGATTAAGTTCTCTCCATCCATCTGCCAAATGGAGTTCCTCCAGACCTTTTATCAGGGCCTTACGATCTGCCTTTCTACGGATGGTTAGAGGCACAGTCCTATCAGTGATCGGGTCCATGGCTAAATTAAAATCACCTCCAATCAAAATCCTACCCCTAGCCATTTTTTTTAGGGTACAAAAGAATTTAGTGAAGAATTTGGCACTGGTTTCGTTAGGGGCATTGTGACAGGGTGAATGAACATCACCAGCCATATGCCTAGAAAACCTATGTTTAGGCTTGCAGTGCAGCAGTGACGAGGTTAAGTTGAGAAGGGCTGCTTAATTAGTCTGACCCCAGCTGCATAATCAAGGTGTTAAAACCCCAGGCTGTACTCACATGCAAGGGAGCTGGTGAGGAGACAGGACTGAAAGTGCTGAAGAGATTACTGCTGTAAGGTCTGTGGTGCAAAGTACATGTGTGATGAACTGTCTGTCTCCTTCATACAAAGAGAAGCTGCCTTATTTTTGTTTCGTCTGCTAAAGAGAAGCTAATCTGTTCTGTCTGCTAAAAAGAAGCTATTTTGTTTTGTCTGCTGAAGAAGCTATTTTCTTTTGTTTGCTGATGAGAAGCTATTTGTTTTTGGTGTGCTGTATGTTTTAAGGCTCAAATAAATAAGCCTTATCCAAAGAACCCACGTGGGTGGTTGCATGTAACCTGCAACAGGCATAAACATTGGCGAAGGTTAGTTCCTGACTGTAGAGAGATCCTGTTAGAATTAGGTATCGGCCGTCTCCATCTGATTTACAGTGGGTAACTTTAAATGGGATTTTGTTATTAAATAAAATTGTTACCCCTCTTTTTTTTGTTGGCGCAGTCGAATGAAAAACCTGTTTGTATTGTTTATCAATGAATGATGGAATATTGTCCTTCTTAAAGTGTGTCTCCTGTAGGAGGTTTACATCACTTTTATATGTCTTATATTCTGTCATGGCCATTTTCCTCTTACAGGGTTCGTTAAGACACTTAACATTATGTGATATAATTACTATTGCCATTTATATGAATATAGCAATGTTATCTTGCCCCTCAGTGGGGTTAGTATGAAATTGGATGATTGGCGAGGTGGAAAGCGTTCTCGTCTAATTGTGATAGGGTAATACCCTAGTTTATAAAAGGGGGGTGAGGGAGAAAAGAAAAAAAGAGAGAGGGGAGAAAAAAAACGGGAAAATTTAGAGCTTTTAGGGACAAATATGTCCTGTAGCTCGAGTACCCTTGGGTAAAACAGAGGGACGGGATTCCAAGGGATAATTAAAGGAGCATACACCTAGATGCACCAACCTCTTGGGGGAGCACGGCCAGGTACCAGGGAGGGACGGAACCACCCAGCCGTGGCAGAGAACTACAGAATTAATGCAAAACAAGTAATACATCAGCTTATAACCAAATATTTTAACAATATCTTAACTTATTTTATATAGTTTTTTTTCTTTTTTTCCCCCCTTTTCTTTTAACACCTTTTCGTTATTTATAACCACTATAAATAACAACAACAACAACAACAGCAAAAAAATAATAATAATTCAACTAACCAAATATTTTAACAATATCTTAACTTATTTTATATAGTTTTTTTTCTTTTTTTCCCCCCTTTTCTTTTAACACCTTTTCGTTATTTATAACCACTATGAATAACAACAACAACAACAACAGCAAAAAAATAATAATAATTCAACTTTGTTTTGAGGGAGGTAGCTGGTGATCAGACCCCTTAAGAGGCCCAAATGTGGCCTCTCGGAGACACATTCTCCCCGGTTCCACCCTGGTACACAACCCTCCTTCCTTTTTTTTATACTTCTGTGAACAGAGAGTTCTAAACATTTATGGGGTTGAGGGAAGGAGATAGGTGAAGTGAGAGGTAGGAGGTAGACGAGGGAGGAGAGGGGGAACCTTAAATGTCTCCTTAGACCTATATTAGGGGAGGAGTTGAGGGGGGGATTGAGGGGGAAAGGTGGAAGTGACGATTGAGGGAGGAAGGATGGAACAGGTGATGGGGAAGGGGAGGTGGAGTAGGAAACAGGTGGCAGGAGGGGACACATGGAAGTAGGGGGTGGATGAGGGTGGGAAAAAGAGGGGAGGAGGAGTTTTTTTGGGGAGGAGGGGGCAGGGAGGAGGGGGTTGAAAAGTGAGAAGGAGGGGGTGGGTATTGGGGAAGGAGCGTGATGATGGGAGGCAGCCTCAAGTGGCCTGCTCTTAAGCACCCGGTTGTCCTGAGCTGTGGAGTCAAATCCTTAGTCCCTCTAACGAGATTCTCTTAGGTCCCGGCCATGAACCAGATTATCAGTGATGTCACCCTCCAGATGTATCTGTCTCAATATGAGTCCCTATATAGGGGATCTTTATATGGACTTTCTCTCTTCCGGGACGATGAAGGGAAACGTTGAGTGGAAATCAGGACTAGAGGGTACATTTTTAGACCTCAGTCGATCTCTCTTAAGGCTCCGCTGGTCTTTGGTGGTCTCCAGAAGGACCTTTTTTGTTTTGCTTCTGTTCGTGGCTATTTCGGTTCATTTGGGCCTCTTCAGATGGTTAGGATAACAAACCTAGAGCTTGCATGAATGCTGGTCCGCCTTCCAGACTTCTCAGGCAGTGTGTTGTGCCTTCCCTCACCACCATCAGCCGAAACGGGAATCCCCATCGGTATTGGATCCCCTTGCTCCTCAGGGCTGAAGTGATGTGTTGCAGGTCTCTGTGTTTAGCAAGGGTGGTGGGAGAAAGGTCCTGGAAGACTTGTAGATTGATATTCTCAAACGAAAGGTTATTTGTACCTCTGATTGCCGCGAAAAAAGTCTCTTTCACCTTGAAATAATGAAATCTGGCAATCACATCTCTTGGGTGTCTTCAGGGCGGGGTTTTAGGCGGAGGGCTCTGTGACATCTGTCCAGTAGGATAGACTCTGCATGATTGGGGAGTGTGTCAGATAGCCATTTTAGAATGAAGGTTTCAGGTTCCAAGATTGACTCCGGTATTCCTCTGAATCTTAAATTGTTCCTCCTCTCCCTGTTTTCAGAGTCTTCTTGTCGTTCTTCTATTTCACCCACCCTAGACTGTAAGTGTTCTGTGTTTTTGGTAAGAGACTGTTGATGGCGAATAGTTTCATCTAATTTTGTTTCTAGAGTGACCGTCCTTTCTCCTAAAGAGGATATATCCCTTTTGACCTCGCAAATTTCCTCTTGTAGCAATGTCTTGAGGCTCCCATAGAGATCAATTATGTCCTGTTGTGTCGATTGTCTACTCGTGCCCTCTTCCGCTGAGTCTTAACCCGATTCTGATTCTGCTTGCGTATCAGAGGACGCTGGTCTAGGGGGTCCTCTGTCTTTAGCAAAATATGATACTGTCGTTTGATTTGATTTTTTGGGGTTTTGGGGCCATGTTTGGTATTCCCGTAAAAATAATGAGAGTAGGTTTATAGGAAATTTGTTGTGTTTTATTTTTTGATTTTTTTATCTTTGGTTAGAGCAGTTATTTGTCTCTGCCACGGCAGAGTTCATCCCCTACCCGCTTGTCATTTTTGTTTTCCCTTTGGTATCTTTCTTCCCCTTTCTCTTTTTTCTTTTTTCCCCCTTGTGTTAAATGGAATTTGCTGTGATATGTTTTGTTTTGTTTATTCAGTGGATAGTTATTCTCATAGGTTTAGATTGAGTAGATTGATTCCTAGGGTATTACAGAGAGTCAATCTGTGTGTTTACTTTTTATTTTATTTGTTTTTTTTGGGGGGGGGCGGTGGTTAGCAAATGTTTTAGCTGATTAGAGACACTTGGTCTATGCCTAGTCTTCAGAGAAAGCTCAGATTTACTGGCTCCGCATATGGGTATGGGGGGATGGGGCGGACGGAGTGTCTCTATTTTTTTTCAACTTCAATTTTATTGGTGTTTCATATACAAACATTATGCCACAAACCATTATGATGTACACCATTACTTTTTTGTTATTTGAACATCAAATAAAAAATTTGTACGAGACATACAATAGGGACTACCTACTACCTTGGACAAGACATACTAGACACGGGACCTGAGGGGTGGGGAGGGCGGGGGGTTGAGGGGGGCCGGAGCGGCTGTTACTTGGGTTTTGGCTCCTTCTTTGTATCTTGTGTCGGTGAGTTCTTTGATTCTCTAAAGGACTTTCACCCTATTTCCTGCTCTTTTGAATTCTAGTGTAGTCGGGAATGCCTACCTGTCCGTCGCTATGTGATGTCGGGTCTCCTACCGTCAAAGGAGAACGCATTTGTGACTATCATTGAAATATCACAGCAGCATCCACCTCTGGGATATCTGTCTGGGCCAGCCATGGCGTCCAGACTTTTAGGAAGTTTAGGCCGGGGTCATTAACCATACTCGTTAATTGCTCCATCTGGCAGACATGCCAAATCCTGTTTCTGATTCTAGGGATGACTGGTAATTCATTTTGCTTCCATAATGCTGCGATCTCGCATCTTGTGGCTGTTGCAAAATGTGCGATTAATGTATGCGTCGCATTTGATAAACCCTGGATCCGTCTGCCCAAAAGGAACACCCACGGGTCCAGGGGGATCTCGAAATTGAGTATCCATTGTAACCATTCTCTAATTTGTTCCCAAACCGGGACCACTTCTGAAAGACCACAGCATGTCTTGCAAATCTGCTACCTCCCCGCACTGCTTTGGGCAAAGTGGGGAATAGCCCTTGATAAATGTAGCTAATCTTGATGGGGTGTAATACTGTACCATCGCATGAGAACTTTATATGCGTTCTCCTTTAACGTGGTGCATATAGAGCTTTTTGCTGCTGCCTGTAGGATCCTGTCCCATTCCTCGTCCTCTAAGGTCTCGTCTCCTAAGTCGAATTCCCACTGTCTGATGTAGCTAAGTCTTTTTTCATTAGGTGTCTCAGGACAGATCACTTCCCTGTACATTCTAGATGTCAGTCCCCTTGTGTCCGTGTCTCTAGAACGCAGCTGCTCAAAATTAGTTCTTACAGGTCTAATCGGGGTTTTGTTATAGAAATCTCTGATCTGGAGGTATCTAAAAAAATCTTTGTTTGGGATGTCCTTTGTGGACTTAATTTGTTTATATATTTTCTTCCCTCTAGGTCCCTAAGTCGAGTAAGACCCGACTGTTCCCAGGCTAACAAATTTTTCCTATTCATCCCTGGAGCGAAATCTGGAAATCGGTGTCATAAGTGAGTTCTTGGAAGTTAGATTACAGCTGTATTTAGTGGCCTCCCAAACCTATAATGAACTGACTATGGTCTGGAGCGGCATTGTGTGAGGAGTTTGGGATTCCGGCGCCCGTGCCCTGGCCCCTCCTCACCTGCTGTAACCCCCGCTGCTGAGGTGCGTGCCCCTCGATGGTGCCACTTACCTCCTGTTGTCCCAGAGGTTCCTCGCCGTCCCCGGCGGTCTCCCGCTTCTGCTGGCTCCTCCCTCTCCCATGCGACTGCCATGTGTCCTGGCCGCGCGCGTGTACAGTGCGCGCCGGGTGAAAATAATTTATTCTCTGCTCTAGCAGTGAAACCACGCCCCCAGCAGACTAATAGGACCTCCTGCCAGAATAAGAGTCCTCACCTGCCTGCCAATCAAGTGGACCTATTTCTCAAAACATCCAGGGGGAGCATATAGGGGAATAAGAGAACAAAATACACAAACTTAAGTGCAGACATTTCTAAAACAAGTGTATTATATAGACTGTGTCTTGGCTCATATAGTTGCTCTACTCACAGGATTCTACAGTTTATAAAGGTAGCTGGCAAATTGGGTTGCCACCCATGCAGGTACTGTGCACTGGACCCCCTATCGAATTCTCCGTCAGCAATATTAGCATTTAAAATGAGAGAGAAAGCTACATAATGCGATCAAATTTGTAAACTTTATGTAATAAAAGAAGGGTAAAAAATGCGCACTTACAATGTGCCAATGTAAAAAAAGCATGTATCACACAAGGTGAATTGGAGGTGTCCCGAACAGCTCACCGCCTCCCTTAGGTATTTTGCTGGCTTCCACGGCTCTGTGTCCCGAATCGGAGCTTCCCTCTGTGCGCCCGTCTGGATCTGTGATGTCACGGCTGCAGGGTTGGTTTGCTACGGGTCGCCTCCAAGCCCAAAATTGGTCCACTCAACGCGTTTCGCCCAGCTACCAGGAACTGTTCTCGGCTTCGTCAGGAGTATGAGTAATTGTGTGCTGGTGGCTCTTATATACCCATTTGTCCTGCTAAATTAGCATGTCTTTCAATTAAACAATTCAATCAGCATTTCTTGCACTGGGAGTAGAAGTTGATACAATGTGTATATAACATGTATAAAAAATCTTAAAATGCTACAATGATTGTAGAATCAATACATGGGGGGACATAAATCTAACAGCAATATAATATGTAAATTACAACTTGGAATATAGATGTATTACAACATAACCCTTAATGGGTCCTATGAAATGTCATTGAACAATTATGTTTAGAATCAAAGTATTTTTCTAGTTGTTAGACTGATCTAGATTTTGTAAGTTAAATCTTTAAAATTGTTTTCTTAGTCTATTATCATATGTTGGAAAGGGATTGGGGAGATGAAATAAAGCTTATTTTAGGAAACTCACTTCTATTATGATGGTTACTAGATGTTTTTATTTCTCATAATTACTAAAATGACAGGTGGTCAAAATTTATTTGCTGGACACTGATATTTTTTCTTTTTGAATAAATTGATGTTAACAATGTGTGTCTCATATTTATTGAGGAACATAATTTTTAAAAGCACTTGTTTATTGGGGGTACTTATGTTATGTCCCTTACAGATATGTTATAGTGGGATGGAGGAAACTTATCCAAAAAGAGACTGATGAGGTTCATCAAAACTATTTTCATAAATACGTGGCATATAGATAAGATGGCATATCTATCAATTATGTATGTGTAGATTCTATGGACACTATTCGTGATTTGAAAGAATTATTTTTATGTTGAAAAAAGAATATGATAATTATCACGTTGCATATAGGGTTTATATGGAAATCTATATATTAAGTGGTATGTGAACACTCAGGCAAGTGTCTGATTAATTTTAATCATCAAGTGATGGTATGACGTAAAGTTTAAATAGTAATTGGAGTTTCTAATCTTCAAATATAATAATGGAGTGCTATAATGACATTTCATTTACAATAAATGAGAGAGTGTGTACAAATTTCATAGACAAATGATTAATATAGTTAGCAATAGACATAACGATGTTTTTAGACCTAACAATGTTTTTTTAGACATAGCGATGTTTTTAGATATCAGAGACAGGTTGCCATTTCTGGATATTGATCTGAAAAGAGAAGCAGGTGAAAGAACGAGGGAACAGATGCAAGGTTGATAAGCAATTGCTTATAAATACATTTTGGAATTCATTTCAAAAAAGGTGTGAGATCTATCTCAGCATTCAAACCTCTTGGGGCTAGTGTTTTGAGGCGGTGAATCCAAAAGGTTTCACGTTTTGGTAACTCTAAACCCCTATCCCCTCCCCTCCAATGGGGTAGTACATGTTCAATGGCTTTGAATTTAAGGCATGTCGGTTCACCACCATGAAACTCAGTAAAGTGGTTTGGGATACTATGGTTAGTTAGTTTCCTCTTAATGCCACTTAGGTGCTCAATAATTCTTGTTCTTATAGGTCTGATTGTTTTTCCTATATATTGTAACTGGCAGGAACATTCCAGCATGTAGACTACATGGTCTGTCCTGCAAGTCATAGAAGTGTTAATATCAAAAACCTCACCCGTGACATTAGAGCTAAACCTGGTTTGATCTAGCGACTTGAACCGACATGCCTTACAGTTGGTACAGCCAAAAAAAACCTTTCTTATTAAGCCACCCATTGTCCTTTGATTTGATATCCCTAAGTGTGCTGGGGGCTAATTTGTTTTTAAGGTTACATGCTTTTTTAAAAATCACATTTGGTCTTTCTGGAATATTGGGGCCGAGAACTGGGTCGTTTTTAAGGATGTCCCAGTGTTTTGAGATTATGCTTCTTACTTTCCCTGCATCTCTGCTATATCCCGTCAGAAAAGCAAAATCAAATTTGTTGTTCCTTATTACATCCTTTTTTTTGGGCACTAATAAATCACCTCTCTGAAGTCCCTCAGCCTCTTCCTAGCTGATTCAATTGCTTCCTCTTTATAATGTTTTTCCAGAAATCTATCTTTGATTTTTTCCGATTGTGTGTGGTATTGTTCTATGTCCGTACAATTTCTTCTAATTCGAGTAAACTGGCTAGATGGTACATTGTCCATCCATCTTGGTAAATAGCAGCTGTCTGTTCTAATGAAGTTGTTTTTGTCTATCTCCTTAAAGTATGTCTTTGTCTTTATTAATTCATCTTCAATATATATATTCAAATCTAAAAAGTTGATTTGTTTGTGACTCCATTCACTCGTGAATTTAAAATTGTGTGTGTTAACATTCATGTTATCTATAAATTTAACTAATGTGTCTTCACCTCCCCTCCAAATGAAAAATATATCATCTATGTAGCAGCGATAAAGGACAAGATTCGCACCAAGCTCTCCCTCAAACCAGATGTTGTCTTTCTCCCAATCTGAAACAAATAGATTGGCATAGCTTGGCGCGAATCTCGTCTCCATCGCCGTTCCACATTTTTGAAAATAAAAAGTTTGTGCATACCAAAAGTAATTGTGCTCTAATATAAATTTTATGCTTTCGATGATAAAATTAATTTGTGATTCTGGTAAACTTTCATCTTCCTGTAAAACACGCCTAACTGCTTCACATCCCTGTGTGTGTTCAATGATCGTATAAAGTGAAGCAACATCACAAGTTGCTAATATAAAATGGTTTTCCCATTTCACCCCACTCAAAAGATTGAGTATGTCAACCGTGTCTTTCAAATAGGCCCTTTGTTTGACCACATGTTGTTGTAAAAAAGTGTCTATATATAAAGAGAGGTTGGCAGTTAGTGAGTCAATCCCCGAGACTATAGGTCTGCCTGGGGGATTGACTACACTCTTATGGATCTTAGGGAGGAAATAAAAGACCGGCATCTTTGCTTTATCTTGATACAAGAAATTGTATTCTTTTTCATCAAGTATGCCGGTCTCTCTCCCCTTGTCTAACAGGGTCTTAAGTTCTTCCGTATATTGACCTTGGCTAAAACGGCAACGACGACGGCACTTCTTCTCCGGTACCAGCAAGTATTGCTAGCTAACATCACCTGGCCTGGCAACGCCTAATACCACACTCCGGACACGCTCCTTTTGCTGCGGGTGCGTGCCCATATACGTTCCTCACCTCAGTAGAAAGGACGGGTCTGGTCTGCGGGCAGCACCAGCGTAACATTATGTCGAGCCCACAAGACGCAGACCAGACTGATGTGGACTCTATGATGACGGCCATGTACCAACAAATCCAGGCCTTAACGGATCAAGTGGCTCTCCTCTCCCAACAGGTACAGGACCTTTCTCTACAGGCACCACCTGTGCCTGCGCCGCCGGTGCAGTCCGATTCAACATCCACTTCATCCTCAGCTCCGAAGATTCCGGCTCCGAAGCCCTACGCAGGGGGGGACCCCCACGCTTGTCGTGGCTTTCTCAACCAGTGTGAGATCCAGTTCGAGATGGCTCCGCAGCTGTATTCTACTGATCGGAAAAAGGTAGCTTATGTATACAGTTTGCTCACAGGGAATGCACTGGCATGGGCCTCCCCGATCTGGGAATTGCGCCCTGATATTACCCGAGATTACGCAGCCTTCAGACGAGACTTTCGACAGGTCTTCAATACCCCCGCACGACAAGAGACTGCTTCTGATTCCCTGCTGCAGCTTACACAGGGACGTCGGCTTGTGGCCCAATACGCCTTGGAATTCAGGACCATAGCGGCTGAGACTCGTTGGGGTCAGGAGGCCTTAGTTTCCATCTTCTGGAAAGGCCTATCGGACTCCCTGAAGGATGAACTTGCTTCTCAACCCAGGCCAGGACTGCTGGAGGACCTCATCACCCTGGCTATTCATATGGACCAGCGTCTTCAGGTACGCCGCGCTCAGCGTCAGCAACCCCGGTCTACGCCTTTTCGTGCTCCCTTCTCCAGGTTCTCTACGACCTCGAGACCCGTCTTCTCCCCGCTGCCTGCGCTGGAAGCCCAAGAGCCAATGCAACTCGGAGTCCAGCAACCTCAGGTACCCTTCCGACAATTCCGTTCAACCGGAGAGTCCTGCCATCATTGCGGATCTTCTCAGCAGCGTACCCATGACAACCCACCATCTCCGGGAAATGACCAAACCCAGTGAGTACACAGGGGCACTTTCTGGGTGCTAAAACTCCTTGCCCCCTACCCAGAAGGGAACTCCCTAAAAAATTGACCATTCCCGTTTCCCTTTCGGGTCCTACCTTCCGCACCTCCACAGCAGCATTTATCGATTCCGGTGCAGGAGGGAACTTATGGATCAGACCTTTTCTGAACAAAATCAGATTCCACTTTCCAAGAAGAAGTCCCCCGTTGCCTTGGTCGGGATTGATAATCGGCCACTCACTCCGGCATATATCTCCTTGGAGACCGGACCTATCACCCTTTCTACTCACTCTCATAAAAAGACCCTGGGCTTTGACGTGATTCATGCCACGGGTACACCGGTCACGCTTGGCCTGCCCTGGTTGCAGAAGCACAATCCGCGCATCGATTGGGTATCCTCTAACCCCATTGACTGGAGATCAAGGTCAGAAGAATCTCCTTTGTCTACGGAACGTTCGTCCCATCTACTAACTAACACATCCAATCCTCAGAGGGAGTTACCTTCTCCTTATGCAGAATTTCTGGACGTTTTTAGCAAGACGCAATCTGAGCTCTTACCCCCTCATCGTTCCTACGACTGTCCGATTGACCTGGTACCTGGATACACCTTGCCAAAGGCCAAATCTTATCCTCTCTCGTTGCCCGAGACAGAAGCCATGGATGAATATATTCGTGAGAATCCAAAGCGGGGCTTTATACATCATTCCAACTCTCCCGCGGGGGCTGGATTCTTCTTCGTCAAGAAGAAGGATGGTACTCTAAGACCGTGTATTGATTACCGCGTTCTGAACCATATTACGGTGAAAAATCGTTATCCACTCCCACTCATCTCCGAACCCTTCGACAGACTTCAGGGGGCCAACCTCTTTACCAAACTTGCAGAAAGGGTATTATGGTGCTCAAGCTTGAAATCCCATCACTAATAAGTACAGAGGCCACCTCCTGGGACATAAATAATGTGCAACCTAATAAGGGGCTCCAGTTACCCTGAAGGCAGGGGTAGTTGCATAAAAACACCCACCCCTCACCTCATTGGGCTGGCCCCAGGTATTACTCACAATGGTTGAAGTCACCAGGGATCCTCTCAGTTTGCGTGCTGTCGCCAATGGGAAAATTCCAGTACAGCGCTTTGTGATGCAACGCACAGCAAGAAGGTGGTGACAGCAGGTCTGGCAAAAATCTTCTTTATTAGAGGAACATTAAAAACGGAAGGCTGCAACCTTCTACGCGTTTCGTGCAGTGAAAATTGCACTTTATCAAGAAGTCAGTTAAACATGGTACATTGCACCCCATATATAGGGACAGTCTGCCATTTGGCGCCAAAAAACGCTAATTGAAATTTGCATAATTACCTGATAACACATAGCTGTGCCTGCGCTGTACCAGAAGTGGCTGTATACCTGTATAGCCGCCGCGACATCCGCCTCCCATGTACACCTGCTCCATGACCCGCAATGCAGGGCAATGGAGGGCCAAATGTCGCGAGATGCGTTCCAGGACAGTCCCGTCTGGCCGCGCATGCGCAGATTGTGCTGATTGAAAAAAACAAAAAAAGACAGAAGAAACAAACCCCGATCCCGCAGGAGGGCACCACTAAAGTCCTCAATTCTCGCGCATGCGCATGTATGGCTCTCTGGCATTGCATAAAGCGAAATTGGCCAGTAATTGATGTGACCAGCCACCCCGAGGTAGACAATCATGGAAATGCCCCTTAGACCCAAGGAGACACCCATGATATGCCACACTAACGGGGGAAGGGACATACCAACCATCTAACACATAAAGGGTTTTAAATTGATGAGCCTATTCAGGCAGACTGTACCCTATATAAACAGACACATATAATAACTGTAAAATTAAAAACTAAGTGGTTAAATAACAAAAATCTTAATTCTAACTTATACCTATATTAAAAACATTTGAGCAGCCCTCCAAAGGAACAGAGGAAAACTTATTCAATTAATTTGCATAACCTTTTTCACAAAAATCTGAAAAAAATCTGAAAAAAATCAGAAAAAAATCAGAAAAAACAACAATCATGGACATCAAAAGCACTTCTCCTTAGTTAATATATTAACAAATTTCATAAATCAATAAAGCTGTTTATATTGTGGACAATGTATTTGCGCCAGATAATTATTTGTAAGAATTTACAGAGGCTTGTAGATACAATGTGGCTGACTTAAGACATATTCACTTCTTGTATGTTATTTGGATAAGCTTATATGATCACAACCGGGATATTAGTTTTGTATTATTTATTATGGAACACTGGAACGACCATAATTATTCCTTGTGTTATATTCCCAAAATTATACATATCTTTGGCGTACTTTTAGTTTTATTATTTCAAAAAATGACTTATGCTCCATTCTATATTTATTCCATCTGGAGAGCGGGTTTTTAGCGTGAAGATCCAATAAGACTCTCTGCAATCTAGTCTTTTTACTAGATCTCCTCCCCTCATTTTGGGGAGAATGTTCTCAATTCCCATAAATGAGAAGTTCTTAATGCCACCCCTCTCACATTCAGAAAAATGCTTGGAAACCGGATGTGCCAGGTCTCCTCTTTTTATTAATCTAAAATGTTCTTGCATTCTAATTTTTAGAGACCTTGTTGTCCTTCCGACGTATCTTTTCCCACAGCCACAGTTGATCAAATAGACAACGAAGGATGTGTTACAATTAATAAAATCTCTTATTTCGAAACGTCTATGAGGGCTGTGGGAAAAGACATATCTGGAAGGTTTCATGTACCTACACATATTGCAATTATTGCATCTGAATGAACCTTTTGTCCTGAAGGTGTTGACATTAATGTTGAGGTCTGGAATAACACTAGGGGATAGATAATTAGCAATAGTCTTGGCCTTCCTATAGACAATCTTAGGACCCATTTTGGTGTACTCTCCCAGAATGGGATCCATGCGTAATAGGCCCCAATGTTTGTTAATTATCTTATTCACTTGGCCACTGGCCTTACTGTATTGTGTAATAAACAGGGGTGGTGTACATCCCAACCTATTCATATCTCTCTTCTTACCAATATCCTTCACCCTTGACTCTCTGGCGGGGAGTAATGTTTTTCTATCTTTTTTAATTATTCCCTCCACTATTAATTGAAGGGTCTCCCTGTTATAACCCCTTTCAATGAACCGATTGGTAAGAGCCTCAGACTGAGTTAGGAATCCATCCAGTGTGGAGCAATTCCTCCTCAGTCTGAGATACTGGCTTTTGGGGATGCCAGTAATCACCGATCTGGGGTGACAGCTGTCCGCCCGAAGAATTGTATTTCTAGAGTTACTTTTTCTGAAAGTATCTGTTTGGATTTGCTGATTCATATCCACATATAGTAAAATGTCCAGGAAGCTGATGTGATGTGCATTGAAGTTGGTGGTAAATTGAATATTAAAATCATTATTATTAACATATTCAAAAAATGATTCCAATGTGTCTATACTCCCGTGCCAAACTATGAGTAAATCATCAATAAAGCGCTTATAGAAAACTATATTGTGTCTAAATTTATTAGTGCTGTTATAAATGAAAACGTGCTCCCACCACCCCATAAAAAGGTTAGCATAAGAGGGGGCAAAACTTGTCCCCATTGCTGTCCCCCGTTGTTGCAAGTAAAACTGGTGCTCAAAAAGAAAATAATTGTGTGTGAGAAGAAAAAGAATAGATTCAGTGATAAAAGTGGTCATTAACATTGAGCTTCCTGGACATTCAATGAAGTGACGAACAGCTGACAACCCCAGATCGTGCTCAATAATTGAGTACAGAGAGACCACATCCATGGTTACCCATAGATAGTCAGGTTTCCACGTGACCTTTTGTAATTGTACCAACAAGTCACCAGAATCAAGGATGAAGGAAGGCAACGCCCTGACAAAGGGCTGCAAATAAGCATTGACGTAGCGGGATAAACCATCTCCCAAAGATCCAATGCTGGAGACAATTGGACGACCAGGAGGGTTGACCAATGTCTTATGGATCTTTGGGAGATGGTGAAAGACTGGGATTATGGGGTGGGGGTTGACCAAAAATCCTATCTCTTTTTTGTTGAGAACCTGAGTTGCGGATCCCAAGTCAATTAAGTCCTGCAATTCTTTCAAGAAGGTTGGTATTGGATCAAGTGGTAGTTCAGAGTAGGAGGACATATCCCCAAGTTGGCGAAAGGCCTCCTTGAGATAGTCTGTCCTACTCTGAACCACCACAGCACCTCCCTTATCAGCATTTTTAATTATCAACAATGGATTACTCTGTAAAGTTTTAATGGCCAAACGCTCCTCCCCATTCAAATTGTCATCACTAATACTTGAAAAAGAAAAACCATGAGCCAGAAACCTAAGGTCACGAATCACTAGATTTTCAAACATTGAAAGATAGGGACCCTTGGCAAAGGAAGGATAAAACACAGACTTTTCTTTAAACTTAGAGTCCCAGTCTCCAAAAGTGTAGGTCTGGGAATCCCCAACATAATTGCTTTGGTCATCGAGGTCATTCAAATCACTTAGGGCACATATGTCTTGAAAAGAGTCCAATGACACCTGTGGTGGGGGAATATCAGAGGTAATTTGGGTTAAGGCAGAACCAATAGAGTTCTCAAGAGGACTAGCCTCGAGTGAAGTCTCAGTCAGAGATTTGTCCCCACTTTTTTGATGAAAGAATTTCTTTAGGGTCAGCTTGCGGACATACTTGTGTACATCCACAACTGTTCCAAAAAGATCAATGCCCATAGAGGGCGCATACTTAAGACCCTTATTGAGGAGAGAAATCTCTGACTTTGTTAGCTCAATACCTGAGAGATTTATAACATTATTAGAGTTAGCTAGTAGTTCTTCTTTCTCTTGTGTGCTCTTTTTCCCTCTACATCCTTTCTTCCCCCTCCTGGTTCTTTTTTGTTTTTCCTGAAAACTGAGTAGTTTTTTGACTGCTGTCCATTATGATAAGAGTCATTTAATCTGCCTGCTTTAGGATCTCCTCTTGAAGGATTACCATCAGTTGGCCCCCTTGTGTCCCTGGTTTGAGAATTTGTTTCGCAATCAGCATTACTGGATCTTGTCTCCATATCCACAAATGAGACAGAATGTGAAGCACTTTCTCCATCTGAAAATTCAGAATCACCGCTTAGATGATCACTATTACTGCCTTTTAGTATTGATTTATTTGATGTTGATCTACGAGTGTTACTCCTAGATGTATTTTGGGTGGATCGATCAGAGACAGTAACAGTTCTTTGCCATCTGTATATTTGTTTTTTCTCATAATCAATGCGGTCTCGATCATATTTATTCTGTTTCCTAATCATAATTTCACGTTCTGCTTCTTCAACAGTATTAGATAGTATTTTATCATAATTGGCGAAACCTCTCATGTCCTGGAACTGGCGCAACTTATCTTGTAAATCTTTGATCTGAATGTCAATAGAGTCCTTTTCCTTAATCTTTTGTTGCAATATTAAATCCATCAGCTTAAAAGAGCAGTGGTTAAGCGTTTGAATCCACTGATTCTCAAAATCCTTATCAGGAAAACCGAAGGTTGGAGCTTTTTTCACCCTTAAACCTCTGGGAATTCTTTCCATTTTAATGTAATTTTCGGTAGCCACAATATCCCACCAAATCCTTGTCTTGTAAATTAGCAGTCTTTCCAATCTCTGAAAATATATCTTTAGGTCGGCAACATCATTTGTATCAATGTCCACCACATTCTCAAAAACACGAAGTGCCTTCTTTTTCCTTGAGGAATCATCCCCACAATTAAAGGTATAAGAAATCAGTGGTACTGTGACATTTGAATCCTCTGATACTTCCATTACGGTTCCAATTGCAAACAATATATTAAAAGTCCTTAAAAATTATGTGAAAAAATGCACAGACCTGCTTAAACCACCAAAACAGTCATCCGATCCTTTGTAGAAAATTACTGTTTAAGTATAGGTCATCCAATGCGAGCTTACCATGTATATGAGTAGACATGCAGAAAGGGTATTATGGTGCTCAAGCTTGAAATCCCATCACTAATAAGTACAGAGGCCACCTCCTGGGACATAAATAATGTGCAACCTAATAAGGGGCTCCAGTTACTCTGAAGGCAGGGGTAGTTGCATAAAAACACCCACCCCTCACCTCATTGGGCTGGCCCCAGGTATTACTCACAATGGTTGAAGTCACCAGGGATCCTCTCAGTTTGCGTGCTGTCGCCAATGGGAAAATTCCAGTACAGCGCTTTGTGATGCAACGCACAGCAAGAAGGTGGTGACAGCAGGTCTGGCAAAAATCTTCTTTATTAGAGGAACATTAAAAACGGAAGGCTGCAACCTTCTACGCGTTTCGTGCAGTGAAAATTGCACTTTATCAAGAAGTCAGTTAAACATGGTACATTGCACCCCATATATAGGGACAGTCTGCCATTTGGCGCCAAAAAACGCTAATTGAAATTTGCATAATTACCTGATAACACATAGCTGTGCCTGCGCTGTACCAGAAGTGGCTGTATACCTGTATAGCCGCCGCGACATCCGCCTCCCATGTACACCTGCTCCATGACCCGCAATGCAGGGCAATGGAGGGCCAAATGTCGCGAGATGCGTTCCAGGACAGTCCCGTCTGGCCGCGCATGCGCAGATTGTGCTGATTGAAAAAAACAAAAAAAGACAGAAGAAACAAACCCCGATCCCGCAGGAGGGCACCACTAAAGTCCTCAATACTCGCGCATGCGCATGTATGGCTCTCTGGCATTGCATAAAGCGAAATTGGCCAGTAATTGATGTGACCAGCCACCCCGAGGGAGACAATCATGGAAATGCCCCTTAGACCCAAGGAGACACCCATGATATGCCACACTAACGGGGGAAGGGACATACCAACCATCTAACACATAAAGGGTTTTAAATTGATGAGCCTATTCAGGCAGACTGTACCCTATATAAACAGACACATATAATAACTGTAAAATTAAAAACTAAGTGGTTAAATAACAAAAATCTTAATTCTAACTTATACCTATATTAAAAACATTTGAGCAGCCCTCCAAAGGAACAGAGGAAAACTTATTCAATTAATTTGCATAACCTTTTTCACAAAAATCTGAAAAAAATCAGAAAAAAATCAGAAAAAAATCAGAAAAAACAACAATCATGGACATCAAAAGCACTTCTCCTTAGTTAATATATTAACAAATTTCATAAATCAATAAAGCTGTTTATATTGTGGACAATGTATTTGCGCCAGATAATTATTTGTAAGAATTTACAGAGGCTTGTAGATACAATGTGGCTGACTTAAGACATATTCACTTCTTGTATGTTATTTGGATAAGCTTATATGATCACAACCGGGCCACAACCCAATTCTCTCAAATCTATTCAGCGATTTTTGGGCTTTTCCAACTATTACCGGAAGTTTATTCATAACTTTTCTACCATCATCGCTCCTATCACAGCACTAACCAAAAAAGGTGCAGATCCTTCCTTTTGGTCACCCGAGGCAGCCACGGCTTTCAAGACGCTGAAACAAGCCTTTGTTTCTGCTCCCATCCTTCGACATCCGAACACTAATTTTCCATTCACCCTAGAGGTTGATGCTTCTGACTATGGGGCTGGTGCAGTTCTGTCTCAGAAATTTTCTCCCCAGGACAAACTTTACCCTTGCGGGTTTTTCTTTAAAAACATTTCTCCAGCAGAAAGAAATTATGACGTGGGCAATAGGGAAATTTTGGCCGTCAAGCTGGCTCTTCAAGAATGGAGACACCTTCTGGAGGGGTCAAAAGAGCCATTCACGATTCTCACGGACCATAAAAACTTGTTGTACATTGAGAATGCCCGCCGTTTAGGTCCTCGCCAAGGCCGCTGGTCGTTATTTTTCTCCAGATTTAATTTTGTTCTCTCATATATTCCCGGCACAAAGAACGTCAAGGCGGATGCCCTCTCCAGGCAATACTCTTCTGAAGAGAGACCAGAGAAGACCACCGAGTCCATCCTTCCTAAACAAAGGATCATAGCGGCTGCGGCGTTCAAGAATCTCGAGAAGATCATCAAATCACAAAAACATCTTCCGACCGGTCTTGCAGTTCCGAAAGACACTTTGTACGTAGAACCCAAATTCGTTCCTGAGATACTGGGCTGGGGACATGAAGTCCGCTCGGCAGGGCATCCAGGATTCAAGAAGACGTTGGATCTCATCCGTCGCACTTTCTGGTGGCCCAATATGGCCAAAACAATTCTTGAATTTACACGGTCCTGTCCGGTACAGTACCGACACACTTTATTGCAGTGTGGTCGGTACCGCAAGCCGGGAGATTTCCCGGCTTGCTAGTGGCCGCCCCTCGGCGTGCCGCGCGTCATAGACGCGCGGTCACGCGTCTTCGGGAGCGTGCGCCCCCTGCACGCACGTCCAGGGACTCCCCGAGGGAGCCCTGGTGTCCCGCGATCGCGGGACAGCGGCAGGGGGTTCCGGGGGACCCGGCGGACCCGGCAGCGGTAGGGAGAGCGCCCCGATCGGAGGGCGCTCTTCCGCTGCTTCGGCGCGCGCCCGTCACACTCGGGCGCGCGCCAGGCTACTGCTGCGGCCAAGAACAGGCAAATGCTCGAATAAACTTGGCCGCAGCAGTATGTGCACGTAACAAGATTCCTCGTCAGAAACCTCAGGGTCTTCTCTTACCCTTACCTATTCCGGAGCGCCCCTGGTCACACATATCGATGGATTTTATTGTGGAGTTACCTAGGTCGAATGGCATGAACACCATTCTTGTAATTTTTGTAATTTTTGTAATTCTTCTTTTCTAAGATGGCAAACTTTATCCCTCTCAAAGGATTACCCTCCTCACCCGCCTTGCTAATATTTTCTCCAAAGAGATTTTCCGTATCCATGGGATTCCCACATCCATCGTATCTGATTGTGGCTCTCAATTCGTCTCCAAATTTTTGAGGAATTTCACCAAGAGACTGGGCATCTCATCTTCTTTTTCTTCCGGATATCACCCTCAATCTAACGGACAGACCGAGAGGGTTAATCAATCCCTCGAGAAATACTTAAGGTGCTTCGTTTCTAACTCTCAGGATGACTGGGCAGAATTACTTATCTGGGCTGAGTATGCCTTTAATTCCTCTAGGAACGAGTCTACCCGTGAGACTCCCTTCTTTATCAACTACGGATTGTATCCGGCTCGCCTACCCATTTCTAAAAACTCCTCTGGAGTACCAGCCGTGGACGGGCATATCGCCCTCTTACAGGACTCTTGGTCCAGAATTCAATCCGCACTGCAAAAGGCCTCCTTGACTTCTAAAACCCAGGCTGATCGTCACCGCCATCCGGCACCCAACTACAAACCTGGGGACAAGGTTTGGCTATCTTCCAAGAACATCCATCTCAAGACCCCTTCCCCCAAATTGGCACCAAGGTTTCTGGGTCCCTTTTCCATCATGGAGCAAGTAAACCCGGTTTCCTTCCGACTTCAACTACCTCAAAGCATGAGAATCCCGAATGTCTTTCACACCTCGCTTCTCAAGCCCTTCATCTCCAGTAGCCTCTTTCCGGATCACACTTCTAAACCAGACCCTGTGATGGTACAGGGTAACAAAGAGTACGAGATCCAGGCTTTACTAGATTCCCATCTTTCGAGAGGTAAGGTCCACTTCTTGGTCCATTGGAAGGGTTTTGGACCCGAAGAGTCGTGGGTACCCCTTAAAGACATTCATGTTCCCGGACTTCTCAAACGCTTCCGTAAGAAGTTTCCATCAAAACCATGGAAGGATCGTCCCGAGGCCGATCCTGAGGGGGTACTGTGAGGAGTTTGGGATTCCGGCGCCCGTGCCCTGGCCCCTCCTCACCTGCTGTAACCCCCGCTGCCGAGGTGCATGCCCCTCGATGGCGCCACTTACCTCTTGCTGTCCCAGAGGTTCCTCGCCATCCCCGGCGGTCTCCCGCTTCTGCTGGCTCTTCCCTCTCCCATGCGGCTGTCATGTGTCCCGGCCGCGCGTGTGTACAGTGCGCCGGGTGAAAATAATTTATTCTCTGCTCTAGCAGTGAAACCACGCCCCCAGCAGACTAATAGGACCTCCTGCCAGAATAAGAGTCCTCACCTGCCTACCAATCAAGTGGACCTATCCAGGACAGCTCTACGCACTCCTCCAAGCCTGCCTCCACCTCTGATTGATCAGCTGCACTTTATAATGCCTGTCGTCCCACTCATTCATTGCTTGACATAGTTTCCATTAGGATTACTACTCTGGCGTTCTCTCTCTTATTCTCTCAGGTTACGACTTGGCTTGGCGGACGTCCTTCTCTGGCTCTTGACCCCTGCTTGGACAACGACCTTCCGGAATGCTCCAATCCCTGACCTTGGCTAAAATGGCAACGACGATGGCACTTCTTCTCCGGTACCGGCAAGTATTGCTAGCTAACAACACCTGGCCTGGCAACGACTAATACCACACTCCGGACACGCTCCTTTTGCTGCGGGTGCGTGCCCATATACGTTCCTCACCTCAGTAGAAGTGACGGGTCTGGTCTGCGGGCAGCACCAACGTAACACATTGTCATCTTAATTAACCCTTTCTTGGGTAACCAGATCAGATGGTGTAATTCAATTGGTGCACAGCAACTTTTCTCTAATTCTACCCATCTCCTTAAGCTTGGGTCCGTGTGCCATTGGATAATTTGACTTAATTCTGCCGCTTTGTAGTAAGCTAACAAGCAAGGTACCGCTAGTCCTCCTTTTATACTGTAGTGGGCTTTTATAAGATACCCCTTGCAATTCTTGGGTTTTTCTTATTCCAAATAAATTTCATAATTTGTGACTGTAGGGAGAGGATGTCTATATTTACTATATGTATAGGTAGACTCTGGAATAGATATAATATCTTTGGGAGGAGGTTCATTTTCACGCTATGTATCCTCCCAATCCATGAGATGCTACCTTTCATCCATGTCCTGAGATCCTCCCCCAGCGTCTTAATCAGCCTGGGAAAATTGGTTTTGTATAGAGTTTTGTAGTCCCTTGTGATGTATACCCCTAAATATTTGATAGCGGAGGTTTGCCATTTGAAATTAAAGTTTATTTCTATTCGTTTTTCCATTTCTTTGGGTAGATTTATATTGAGGGCTTCCGATTTAGTCTGGTTGATTTTAAACCCTGAAATTTGGTTAAATTTGCTTAAAACCTCAAAGACATTAGGCAGGGATGTGAGAGGTTTTGACAACGTTTAAATGACGTCATCTGCATACTAGGCTGCTTTATGCATCTGGTTGTCTATTGAGATTCCAGTTATGTCTGGGCTAAGCCTAATATGCGCAGCTAGGGGCTCGATACAGAGGGCAAACAGCAACAGGGACAACGGGCATCCTTGTCTTGTTCCGGTTCGTATATTAAACTGATCAGAGGGAAAGCCCTTATGTCGTACCCTTGCCGTCGGGCCTTCATATAAAGCAAGAATGGCTTTTAGCAGGTGTCCTTCAAAACCAAATTCTCCCAGAGCTTCTTTTAGGTAGGGCCAGTCAATTCGATCGAAAGCTTTCTCAGCATCCAGACTCAGTATCATGGAGGGTATATTTTTCTTTTTAGCCAGATCAATTAAATCAATAATTCTCCTGGTATTGTCTGCTGCTTGTCTGCCTCCGATAAACCCCACTTGATCCGTGTGGATTAACCTGGGAAGAACACTACCCACCCTGTTTGCTATGAGTTTGGAGTAAATTTTGACATCTGAGTTAATCAGAGAAATGGGCTGGTAGCTCTTGCAGTCTGCTGGGTCCTTTCCAAGTTTATGGATCAAGGAAATTGAAGCCTGTAGCATTTGCGTTGGGAAGGAGGCTCCCGCTAGGATCTCGTTAAATAGTTTTAACATGCGAGGAGCTAATAATTTGAGGTATTTTTTGTAATATAAATTCGAGAAGCTATCTGGCCCTGGCGCTTTGGCTGGTTTTAATGTCTTAATGACCTCTGATAACTCTTCTAGAGTGAAATCTGCCTGTAGTGCCTCTCTCTCACCCCTGTCCAATGTGGGTAATTTTGCCTCTGTCAGGAATGTTTTTAACATCTCCTTTGTTTTTGGGTTGTGGATAACCTTATCTCCAGTGTATAATTTTTCATAGTAGGCTTTAAATTCTTCTACTATTTTCCCAGGAATGGAAGTGAGGTCTTCGCTTTGAGTCCGAATAGCGTGAATATGAGAATTTGTAAGTCTGTTTTTTTTAGCTTATTGGCAAGTAGGGTATCTGTCTTGTTTGCTTTTTCATAAAATTTACGCTTAGTCCAAGTCATTTCCTTCTCGACTTGGGAGGAGAGGAGGAGATTGAGTTTTGTTTTGGTGTCTAATAGTTGTTTCAGAATATGATCCTGCTTATTTGTTTTATGTAGGGATGAGAGGTCTGCTAACTGTTTTTCCAGGTCTTTAATTTTTTTCTCTCTGTCCCTCCTTCTTTTGGCGGCCAAATTCATTAATATCCCTCTGATGGTTGCTTTATGGGCTTCCCACAGCGTAGAGTGCGTAGATACACTCCCCTCATTCTCCGTAAAATATGCTTTAATTTTTTCCCCTACCTCCCTCTCTAAATCTGGAATTTTCAGTAGAATCTCATTTAGCTTCCAATTCGCTCTAGGTCTGTCTAGTGGTATCAATGTGCTTCGCAGCTCTATAGATGCGTGGTCAGACCATGAAATATCATGGATCTCTGAGCGAGTGACCCCAGGGACCAATCTATTAGATACCAGGAAGTAATCTATTCTGCTAAACGTATTGTGGGGGGGTGAGAAGAATGTGTATTCCCTCACTCCCTGATGCGGCTCCTGCCAAATGTCTAGTAGTTGACAGTCTTTTAACCCTTTTGATATTGTTAGTAAGTCCTGTCTGTGGGCTTTGTTAATAGTAGTACATCTGTCTAAATCAGTGTTTAGTGCTCTATTCAGATCACCTGCTAGAATAATGTTCCCTGTTGCTACTTTTCGCAATTTGCTGAAAAATCTGGTAAAGATGCCTTTAGCGTTTGCGCAGGGAGCATAGATTGCTGCCAGTGTGATCGGATGGTCCCGTATAGTTTCTGTGACTATAATGTATCTACCGTCTTTGTCGATATGTGTTCTGTTATTTACGAAAGGTATGCTATTATGTATTAAGATGGCTACGCCTCTTTTTTGACCCTTGCGGAAATCTTTGTCAAAGTAAGTGGGGTAATTATTTTGTGAGAAGTGTGTCTCTTGCAGAAATAGAATTTCTGCGCCTTTTCGCTTGTAATCCTTAAAGGCAACTCTCCTTTTTACTGGGCTGTTGAATCCCTTAACGTTATGTGAAATTAATACTATATCCTTACTCATTGTAGATCTTGCGTCTTTTTTTCTGTCGGATTCTGCTGAATTTCTGGGGAGTTTGTCCACTCTTGAAGCCACGACCTGCTGCTTTATCCCTCTTTTTTCTACACCCAGCTATGGGAACAAAGGGAGGGGGACACACAAATGGGGAAACCGGGGTGCACAAAAACATAAAACTACAAATTACATATATTGACAGTTCTGTGCCGTTTCTTCCTCCTCTTGGCACCGAGTCCACCGCCTTTGGGCTTTCTCTCACTCTGTGAAGCGCCATCTCTTGACTTGGAGTGTTCAAGATTCCCTCCAAGTGCGTTGGCCCAAAGGACTTCGCTAGGCAAATGAAGAGCTTCCCTCTCCATTCCTAACGCATGGCCCATACGGGCGCCGGAGTAGGTCCTCTCCCTCTACTCCTGCCCCACTCTGTGACCAACCTTAACCAATCTAAAACCCATCTATTCTATAATATATTATTTTAACCTGGTCATAGAACTAACCGTCAGCCAATTTATCCTCCTCCCCTTCTTGCCTTGTCTGGTCTTGCGTCTCAGCTATGTCATTGTTGATGAGTGTAATGTTGTCTTAGGTGCTCTGTGTAGATACTAATGCTGTCATGACAGTTCCTATTGCTACTCCCTTATGTTTATTTACTCCTCTCGACCCTGCGGAGGTCTCAACTACCTTTTCCATTCCTTGTTCTCATTCCTTTTCCCTGTTTACTGTTTGTCCCTTCCTTTCCCCCTCTGTTTTCTCTCTTTCTACTTATTCTCCTTGATACCCCATCCTCGTCTTTAAGTCCGCAACCTGCCTCCTCTTGCCTTCAATATACACTTTGCCTCTCTCCTTCTGCAACTTTCTTTTGGTTCCTCTCCTCCTCTCTGCCTTCTCTTGTTCTATACCTCCTACTTTAATATCCACTGTTATAGCTTTCTACATACTTCACCATCTGTCCCTCACATAACATTCTGGTTCGTTCTATTCCTCTCACTATTCTTTTTCTTTCTGCCTTTGCTTTCACTTACTTATCCTACATCACATCCGTTTCCCCTCTTCTACCTCTCACTTCCGCATCCTGACCATTCTTTTCCCATTACCACCCTTCTCCTCTTCTTTCTCTTTCCCCCTCTCTGCATCCGCTCTTGTTCCTTTCTCCTACTCCATATTCCCTTTAACTCCCTCCCAACTTTCTGCTCCCAACTATTTACTTCACCTCCTCTCTCCCGACTATCTACCTACATGCTGCTTTCTATCTCCTCTCTATTTACCTTTACTCCCCCTAACTTCCGCCATCCTTTAGTAATATCCCGTGACCTGTATCTCATATATGCATCTCGTCTACCTTCCTTTCCTTCTAACCCCTTTCATCCCATTATCACTCTTTGGCTTCTTTAACCACTGACCATTTCTCCTCTCTCTTGGGGGTCATCCCCCCGCTGTTGCCTTCCTGTCTCCTCCCCTCCCAACTTTTGTCTCCTGACCTTCCTTTTTCTTGTCTTAGACTGCGGTCCCAGTGCGATCACGCCCCCCAGTACCTCCGGTCCTAGTTCCTACCTTGTCGCGCACCTTTCCTCAGCGGTGCGATACAGGTTTTCAGGCAGGCAGGGGAATTTGAGATTAGTATTTGCGACGGAGGCGTGGCCACGCCCCCGCCGGTGGTTCAGCCAATCAGGGCGAATCAGCCGCGGGACGTCATGGCCACGCACCCGCAAACCCACAGCCACATCCCCCTCCCGTCGCAAACCTTCCCTCTCCCCTCAGACCGCCGATCGCGGCGTAGCGCTGTACACGCGCCGCCCCCGCTGGGCGCACGTGCCACAGTGAAGACTGGGGATTCACCCTTAGCCTTTATTCACTGTAGATGACTTTTATGTTTGCCTTTCCCCTTTTAGCGTCTCCCCTGTTGCGTCCTCTTATGTCTTTCGAAGTTGCTTATGTTCCGATGCTCTCTTTGCGTCAGCAGCAAGGAGACGCGCACGGCACGTCTGCTCCGGCCGCTCCTCTGGCTATCTCTGCTACTAGTTCCGGCGCTGAAGGCTTCCTGTCGCTTATATGATGTAACTTCCGCCCCCTCCAATATGGCCTCCGTCGTCCATCCTCTTGTGTGTGACGTACTTCCGGGCTCCGCCATTTTGGATCCTGCAGATTTTCGCGCCAGATGTAGTTCCGCACTCTCTTCCCGCCTGACCTTGTCTTCCTGGTTCTGCATGTCATTCTGGCTCCGCACCTGCCTCGCGGATGCCGCCATCTTTCTAGGGACACCATCACTGGAATATGAGGTAAGAAAATTGTCTTTTCAGGAAAGTCTGTGAGGATGCTTTTCAATCCACCTGGCAACTAGCTAGACCAGGCCTGCACAACATGTGGCCCGTCTGGCCTCTCTGTGCAGCCCGCGATGATTCCTGCCGGGCGCCAGTTAATTAATTAAATAAATAAATTTAAAAAAAAAGTTAAAAGAAATGGTGGCGATTCCCCGCGGTCCCGGCGCGCATGGCAGGGCCCGCTCCCCCCCTGCTCCCTCCTCCCCGCTCGCAACGTGGGACGGAGGGGGAATCCTCTGCGGATCCGCTCCCCGCCCTGCTCCCAATGTGGGACGGAGAGGGAAGTGACAGCCAGCTCCTCCTGCGGCCTGCTTCCCACCGCGGCCAGCTTCCCGCGTCCCCCTGAGCTAACCTCCTGTGCCACCCCCCACGAGCTCACCTCCCGTGACCTCCCTCCCCCCCAAGCTCGTGCCCCCAAGCCCACCTCCCGTCCCGGGCAGCTGCCGCAGGGATATCGGGGGCAGGAGGGGGAAGCGTCCGGCGGCAAGCTGCACCCACCCGGTCAAGGTAAGTCACTGTCACCCACCCAGTCACTGTCACCCAGTCACCGTCACCCAGTCACCCACCATCATTCACCCACCCAGTCACCGTCATTCACCCACCCAGGCATCACATGTCTTTTGTTGAAAATATAAAAAATAAACAGGTTGCATTGTTATGTTTTTTTCTGTATCACAATAAGAAAACAGTTAAGTAAAAGTTGCGCGCTAAAAGATATTTTTTCATGGTAGGTGCGCTATGGGTTCGAGGGGGGGGGTGCGCTATGGGTTTGGGGGGGGCCTGCTCCTTTCATTTGTCCCGGGCCCCATGAATTCTGTTGGCGCCCCTGTGGGTGATGTGAGGTGCAGGGGGAGAGAGGGTGATATGTGAGGTGCAGGGGGGGGGGAGGGTGATGGCTGGTGGGAAGTGCAGGGGGGTGATTGGAGGTGCAGGGGGGGTGATTTAAGGTGCATGGGGGTGATTTGAGGTATAAAGGGGTGATTTGAGGTGCAAGGGAGGTGATTTGAGGTGCAAGGGGGGTGATTTGAGGTGCAAAGGGGATGATTTGAGGTGCAGGGGGGTGATTTGAGGTGCAGGTGGGGTCATTGGAGGTGTAAGGGGGGTAATTTGAGGTGCAAGGGGGGTGATTTGAGGTGCATGGGGTGTGATTTGAGGTGCAAGGGGGGTGATGTGAGGTGCAAGGGGGGTGATGTGAGGTGCAAGGGGGGTGATTTGAGGTGCATGGGGTGTGATTTGAGGTGCAAGGGGGGTGATGTGAGGTGCAAGGGGGGTGATGTGAGGTGCAACGGGGGAGAGTGATGTGAGGTGCAACGGGGGAGAGTGATGTGAGGTGCAAGGGGGGAGAGTGATGTGAGGTGCAAGGGGGGAGAGCGATGTGAGGTGCAAGGGGGGAGAGCGATGTGAGGTGCAAGGAGGGAGAGCGATGTGATGTGCAAGGGTGGAGAGCGATGTGAGGTGCAAGGGGGGAGAGCGATGTGAGGTGCAAGGGGGGAGAGGGATGTGAGGTGCAAGGGGGGAGAGGGATGTGAGGTGCAGGTGGTGTGATGTGTGTGTTGTGCAGGGGGGTATTGTGTGTTTGATGTGGAGGGGGAGTATTATGTGTGTGGGTGAGAGATTGGGGTATGAGATAGATGGGGAGTATCGCAAAGGTTGATAGTGAGGGGTTCTGGGGGAGATATGAGGATGATGATGAGGGGTGCTGGCGGAGATATGAGGATGATGCTGAGGTGCTGGAGGAGAGATGATGATGGTGATGATAATGATGATTTTACCCGTGCGGCTCAATTTTTTTTTCCTTGGAGCAGTTCTGCCCTTCACACTTTACGAGTTGTGCAAGCCTGCGCTAGACGCTCTCATCTCCGTTTTCTTCCAGACAGTCAACAGTAATATCAACTTTTGTAAAAACTTTAGCACCAACTTTATTAACCATTTGGGGACTTAACATGTCCAACTGGTCTAACTTGTGAGTTTTTCGTGTTTTTCTTGTGTACTGGCCACATTGTCCTCAGCCTTTGTCTCCTCTTGCTTTGGGGGAGCTCCCAACGGTCGACCAAGTTCGCTCTGGGGCCTCTACCTCTTTCATATTTCCGTTCAGGATATCTTTGAGGCCCAGTTTTTGGAGGAACAAGGCTCCTTCTTCTAGGTCTTTCATAGAGACCGGTCTCCCGTTGCGTATGACTAATAGTCCACCTGTAACGGATGGCATTGTCTCTAAGAATCTTTGTTATTGGCATTAGTTGTCGCCTTCTTAACAGGGTGGTCGGAGACAGATCCTGGAAGATGGTCATCCGGGTGCCTTCAAATTCAGTTATTGAAGTGGCCCTCGTTTTTTGGAGCACTGCCTGTCTCGTAGAGTAGTAGTGCATCCGCACAATTAATATCTCGGGGTTTCTCGGATTGCAGAGGCCTCGACCGCAGCGCTCTGTGACATCTGTCCATCTCCATCTTTTCTTTTGGAGTCTCTGGAAGCAGGCTTTCAAGCTATTTGAACACGAATTCTTCACAGTCTCCTACGGTCTCCGGAACTCATCTAATTCTTATATTATTTCTCCGGTCACGATTTTCAGCATCCTCCTGTCTGTCCCCGAGTTCATTAATTTGATGCTGCAGGTCTGTGTTCTTGTTTTCGTTTTTCTTAGTTGTCTCAGTGGTAAGATCTAGTTGGGTCTCTAGCACCCCCGTCCTCTCTCCCAAATTCCCCACCTCTTTTCTTAATTCTTTTATTTCCGCTTGCAAGAGGGGTTTCAGATCCTTATACAGCCTATTAAAATCGCATCTTCTCACCGGTAGCATCTCCTGGTTATCGCTTTCTTCATCTTCCCCTTCATGTTCTGATTCCGATACTTGGTTTGAAGATTGCGCCATCACGGGGGCTGCTTTATTCCTCCTGGTTCCGCTGAAATAGTCTGGCAGACCTGCTTTCCTCTGGGTTTTGGGGGCCCGTTTTGACATCCCTGGTGTTTAATAAGCTAGTCCTCGATATCTACGGGTAAAATTGCTGGTTTTTATCTAACTTTGTCTGAAAGTGGGGCACGGAGCTCTTAGGTTACACAACCATGCTCCTTGCCTCCGCGCATGCGCCTCTTGCACTTCTGTTATAATTGGTCTGCTCTAACTCTATCCTCCCCCCTCCACCCCTCCGGCAGAGCCTCCACCCACGATTTACTCCGTCGGCGTAAGGGGGCCTCTCAGCTGCGTCCGATCGCCATCTTGGGAGCCGAACAGTCAGCGCCTCCCCGTAGCACCCCGTCAATCCTCTATGATGAGGAATTGCCTCAACCTCGTCGCCAAACCTGGTCCTGTTCACTCACCTCAGGTAATTTTTATGCTTAAATTCACCCCTGCGGTTTCGGGTTACTGGGTACTTGCAGGTTAGGGAAACCTTGCAGATCCAACTGACAACTTGTGTGTTCATCATGGGACAGATGGATATTTTTCCTGGAGTATGTATTTATCTTATAACCGATAATCTAGTCATCACTGGGTAATTTATTTAGTAGGGTGAAAATTTTAATTTAGTTTTGTTTTCTGTTTAGGGGTATATATATATATATATATATATATACCAGCTGATATACCCGGTGTTGCCCGGGCGTGGAAGGGCAGGGGGCATGGAGTGGAAGGGCGGGGGGGAGGGGCGTGGAGGGGCGGGGGGGGGGAGGGGCGTGGAAGGGCGGGGGGGGCCAAGGGGCGTGGAGGGCAAAGGTCAGGGGGGCAAAGGGCAGGGAGGGGTGGGGGGGGCAAAGGGCAGGGAGGGGCGGGGGGGGGGGCAAAGGGCAGGGAGGGGCGGGGGGGGCAAAGGGCAGGGAGGGGCGGGGGGGGCAAAGGGCAGGGAGGGGCGGGGGTGCAAAGGGCAGGGAGGGGCGGGGGGGGCGAGGGGGCAAAGGACAGGGAGGGGTGGGGGGGCAAAGGACAGGGAGGGGTGGGGGGGCAAAGGGCAGGGAGGGGCAGGGGGCAAAGGGCAGGGAGGGGGGGCATCACAGGCACCCACTGACACGGGGGCATCACAGGCACCCACTGAAATGGGGGCATCACAGCCACAGGCTGCACCTTGTCCCACAGACAGAGCTGCACCCACTACCAGGCTAAGGACAGACCCAGTCACGTCCTGTACAAAGGCCGTGGCACTTACACACCCCCTGCACACAGGCCGCGGGTGGCACTGACCTGCCGGTAGCCGCTGTCCGTGGGGTTGATGTCGCTGCCCCCGGGCCGCAGGGAGAGCTGCAGGTGTGGGAACCCGTGCAACCAGTACAGGAGGCGGATCACAGTGCGGAGAGTGCGGGGAGCGGACACAGCGGTATCCCGGGGAGGAGAGCGCGGGGGCGCATGGCGCATGCTTGAGAGCCGTGGGAGGTGTCCCGGGCGCTCGCTCCGCTCCCCCGCTGACTGTAGCGGCGCCGGGGGGGGGGGGGTGAAAGCGCGGGAAACAGGGAGACACGGGGAGAGGAGGTGCGCGCGGGTCACGATGACTTGGAGGCTGATGTTCGGGGAGGAAGAGGCGGAGCCTCCGGGACCGGCGGGTAAGAGAGCGGGAGATGAGCCTCCGGGACCAGCGGGTAAGAGAGCGGGAGGTGTGTGTGTGTGTCGTCACTCCGCCTCAGGCCAATGAGAGGTGCGGGGGCGGGCGGCCCAAGGGACCAATGAGATTTCTCCTAGGGACACAGGAGATGCAGACAGGCATACAGTGCTTTCACTAATATATAATATAAGATATATATATATTTATTTTTTTGCTCAACTGACAAGCGACTTCACAGTCCCGAGTCCCGGCGTGTGCCCTGTACCTTTATTTTAAAGCATAGTGTAAACTTCTGGGTGTCATTAACCCCTTCTATGCTGAAGAGATGAGCATTGTAAAGCGGCGCCCTAGCCACCCTCGTGAACAGGGTGGGGCTGGCATTCCCCTCGCTGGCCCGCCCCCACCCAGGGGAGGAGTTCCCATAGGGCCTATGTAAGGCCAGGCTGGCAGGCAGCACGACCTCTTTGCTGCCCACCAGTATGAGTGGGCAAGTTCAGTTACCCATGACCTCGAGAGCCCGCTCGCGTAGGGGACATGAGATCAGTGGATCGAGGGCCGGCTGACCGCCCCCTCCCCCTCTTGTCAAAGGAGAACTCTGGCAGGGAGTGGCATTTACCCCTTAGGTTTCTGTATAAATAAATAGCCGTGGCCATTTTCCTTCACTTCCCGTTTCCTGTCTTTATTCGTATGTCGTATAGCTTGGGTCCCCCTAGTCCCCTTACCTTTCCATAGGCAGCGGAGGCTGGGGAGAGTGCAGGGGGGATGTGCAGTAGCTAGCAGCGGCCATTTGGAGTATAGCACAGCAGGGGAACTACAAGTCCCAGCAGCCTCAGGGGCTGCAGACCACATGTTGCCAGCCAACCAATAGGGCTGAGAGGTGCATGGCATTTAAAATTCTGACAGTTGGAGTTCTGACAGTTAGGGGGACTGACAGTTAGTGTGACTAGAGTTGGAGCCAGGACAGAGAAAGGGAAGGTAGGGTAGGGTCTGGGTATCAATGGCATCCAGACTGGGCCAGATTAACCCTTTAGGTCCAAGATAGGGCTCACTCACCTAATCAGATTGTGGCTGCTACAGGGAAACCCGTAGCTAGGAACATTTCCCCTGTAGCTGTATACAGTTAGTGTATAGTGCCATCTGAAGATGCCGCACATCGATTTGCGGACTGTGGTCTGGGGCAGGACAACTACTGCACTATCATAGACTATCAAAGGTGAGACCCTCCTTCCGGAGTTCACCCCACGCAGAGGCGGAGGCTTCGCTGACATCGACGTCGCTGGATCAGTGGGTCCCTTTTGCTTTTCAGCCATACCCGGGTGCTGGAGCACCAGGGCAGGTACCTCACAATATGCACCAACTATAACACTTTCAGTTACTGGGGGCTGCGCTGTCTCACACTTTGGGTGGGTTGGCACCTCAGTTCTTTGGGAAAATCCCATTAGGGGTGGATACTATGCTTGGAGGGCACGGTGGGGCTACGGCCGTGTGAGGACTATATTGTATGTGGGTTAATATCTAGTTGTACCTATGTTCAGTAAACTGTTATTAAATACAAATGTGTGATCTTATTGCATTGGGTCCTGTGAAGGTGTTACCCGGCGTTGTCAGGATCCCTCACAGGTGTAGGTGCTGTCACCAGACGGATCAGGTACACCCCAGGCTCCCAGCAGCGGAGGTTCAGGCCTCCTGTGAGCCACAGGTAAAGTACCACACACTCAGTAGCCGCCACATTCCCATACGGTGGAGGAAAGAGCGCTACAGTTGCATGTGGGTACAGGGCGAGGGAGAGGGGAACCGCCCGGCAGCCTCCCTGGTCATGCTTGACCTTGCACTCTCAACTGAAGCAAATACAATAGATCTATACTTTGTACACTGCAATTGCTGAAACATTGACAATCCCACTCAGGTAAAGCAGCTATATAACCATACACTGGTTCATGGTTTTACATATTAACACTTAAATTAACATAAATACTTAGAGTACCAAATAGAAAGAAGTGGTTTCTTGGCAACACTGAACTCATCAACCTTTAGGAAGCTTCCCAATTTGCTGCATTACCATATAAAATCATACAGGAGACTTGGCACAAAGTCACATTTATTCTTCTGAAGCTTATAAACCATAGTTACAAACGAATAAATCAGAAGTAAACCAGACCCTTACATATTATTGCATTTAGAATGGATATATTATATACATGAAGTGAAGGGCAAAGTGCGTCCATTGGCATTCTATAATACAACAGAAATCGTAAACATGTCCCAGCATGTTCTCCATCAACTCAACAGTGCTGGTCGCTGCAACTGGATCAGCCACTTGTGTTTCTCACATGGTCCTTCCTCAGTTCCAGCCATTGATTAATCATGCTCCAACATCGCAGGAGTCTCAAGGATCTGGCCCTGTAAATGCATCATTTTACACAACAGTTATTCAAGCTTGAAAAAGTAAAAGAATCCTAAGTAAGATGACTATGTGCTGTTGATAGATCAATCCAATAGGCTATGAGGGTTATTCATGAAAGTGCGATAGTGGTGACCTGGCAATACTGCTGAAGTCAATGGGCATTTCCGTGCTGTTGTGCCTGATCAGCAATTACTGCACATGAATGACTAACGGTTAACCCCTGATACGACTGCACAGGCTGCCAGCTTGTCAGCTCCCAAATCTTCCCACAATAGATCTGCAACTTTGACGTTTCTAATGGCTTTGAATTCTGTTTTTAGATTGTGTATAATTATACTGTATGGTAAAGTTACATTTACGCCATCTCCACTGCACGGGCAATGAATTAAAGTACTGTGCACCAATTTGTTTCCCTACAAAAGCAAGCCAACCTCTTCTAAAACAAAGCTGTAAAGGGCTGCATTCCACAGAATGGTTTTTATTTCAGAAAAATAGTCAATAATCCCTGCTGAAGGTTTGTTTGTTTAGATTTACTTAACATTTCCATTCTCAGCCCTCGAATGCTCACCGGAATATTCCATGTTCCATGAGTCATCATTTGCAGACGTTAAATAATTAAAATATGGAATTGAAATGCCAAGTGCTTCATTTGGATGCATGTCTTATATATAATGATATATAGAAATACACTTGCATGAATGCATGTCAATCTCCATCTATACATATACACATATACACACACACACACACACACACACACACACACACACACACACACGACTGGGGCTGGGGAAGAAAGCGCGTCTGCATGAGAGTGTGCGATTCTGCATGAGAGTATGTTAGTGTGTGTGTGTGTTAGTGTGTCATAGATGCACACACAGTGATAGGACCACTGACAGGTGGGGAGAGGGGTATGGATAACCAATGCTGACTCCCCCCCCGCCCCCCCCAAAAAACAGGCTCCTAAGCTTTATATTTACCATTACCAAAGCTATGGTTGTTAAACTGAAGACTGATCTAGGACGTGTGAACGCAACCAAAACACCACGGGACACTTCGCCACTAGACCTTGTGCCGCGATGTCCATGCCCGACCGGCCGCTGTCCTCCGTTCAGCTGACCCGACAAACCAAGCCTGCCATGTCTGCCCGGCCGCTTCGACAACCATGTTTAAATGTCCTGCGTCTGACCGCTACACTGCCTAGAGAGTCATTTAAACATGCAGTTATGGCAGACATGACTTGTTGGGCTTATTGTGGAAAGCGGGCGGTTTGGTGTGGGAGTGGACATCGCGGCAAAATGTCCAGAGGTGAGCAGCCCTGTGGCGAAATGTCCCACCGGTGGAATACCAGTGGCATTTTGGTTGCGGCCAAACGTACCATTCCAGAAAACTGCTATATATGAGGAGGTTAAACGTCAGCAAAGGAAATGTACAAAATGAAATTTACTGGTAGCATAAGTATTCAGCACATTAAGTCAGTACTTGGTAGAAGAACCTGTTGCGGTAATTACTGCTCTGAGTTTTTTGGATACTCTTTACAAGCTTTGCACAGTAGGATGGTGACATTTTGTCCATTTTTCCCAGGAAAATTGATCCAGTTCTGATAACATTATTGGGGATCGTCGATGGACTGCAATCTTCAAGTCTCGCCATAAATGTTCGATTCAAGTCAGGACTTTGACTGGATCACTTCAAAATATTCATTCTCTTCTTTTTCAACCACTCCAGTCTGTCTTGACTCACTCAAACAGGTTTCCCCAAGAATTCACCTGTAATTTGCACCATCTATTCTCCCCTCTAACCTGACAAGCTTCCAAGTCCCTGCTGCAGAGAAGCAACCCCATTACATGATGTGGACCACAGCATACTAGACTGTGTGGATGGCGCGGACGCAGTGTTGGGCTTGCGTCAGACGCAACGCTTGGAATATAGACAAACAAGTTCAATTTTTGTGCCCAACCACGAAACCCTTGTGTGTCTGGCCATATCTGCGGTATCATCTATATGCTTTTTTTTTTCTCTCTCTCAAACTCCATACGTGATTTAAGATCATACAGGTCAGCTTTATAAAGGACTGGCTTATTGTTGATGTGTCAACACTGACTCATCTCAGACACAGAACTTTGCAGATCTCTCCAGGGCCTTGTTTGCTTCAGTGACATCATGAACCAGTTTCCTGGTTGCTCAGCTTGGGAGGGCGCGTGCTTGTGCATGAGCGCTTGTGTATGTGCTCGCGTGTGTGTGTATATGCACGTGTATGTGTGTATATGCATGTGTGTATGTGTGTACTGTATATGCGTGTGTGCGCGCGTGTGTGTATGTGTGTGCGCGTGTGCATGTGTGTAAGCGCGTGTGAGTGTGTTATGCTAATCTATACCACGCATGGCAGGAGCCAGGTATTCATGTCTAATCCTCTAAGGCAATATATGGTCAGGAACAATGTATCAATATGACACAAAACCCCTATACTAGAGCAGTGACCAAGACATAATGAATGCAGATATATAAATGCAAACTACAACAAAGTGAATAAAGTGAAAGGGGAACATAATAAACACCCTATTGAAGTAGTAAAGTGTGGGATGTTGTAGTAAATAACTTGATCACAAACAATAATGGCAATCAATATAAATAAATGACGGAGGTAAGTAAATGAACCACCACAGAGCCCTATATTAGTCCATCAATGAGATCCATATAGTCAATAATAAATGTCCAAAGTAGGGAATTGTAAGTACCCATCACAAATCACTTGCACAGCAAATAAGTCTATAAGAAATTAATCCAAACATGTACAACAGGAACTGGTAGCCAAGTCTATAGCACTGTAGAAGAAACCTTCATAATTTCAGCAGACCACTGATGCCACCAAGTATAGTCCTGTAACAATGCACATGATAAATAAAGCAATATTAGGGCCCCATGCCTAATATGGCTGGCACAACAAAAGAAGACTATGTAATGCACAAACATGTAAACACCAAAACTTATCCAGCAGAACCTAGTCACTAGTTATATATCGTTTTAGGAAGCTGCAAGCATGATGATAATGTACATAAAATACTACCGTGGAGAATGAAAATCCTAGATTCAGCAGATATTGACAGTAATTAGTGGATACTTATAAGAAACAACTCCGTTTCCAATCTTCATTGAGACCTCTTGGAATCAGTGTGTCCAAACTGTGGATCATCCTTGCTTCCAGTTGCAGTAATACTTTATTGCGGTCTCCCCTTCTGCTAGAGGCACGAGCTTGCATTATTGGCATGCAGGGGAGCGTAGAGAACCCATGATGATATTCTTTGAAATGTCTTGCCACGGGTTGCAGATTAAGGACTTCCCTATTGTCCGTGTTTGCAAGCGCCTTGTGGATCGTGGAGCAATGTAGACTCAACCTTTCTTTTAACATGCGCATAGTCTTTCCACCATAATATAGTCCACAAGGGCAACGGATGAAATAAACCACGTGTGTTATGCAGTTCAAGTGATCCATGATTTTTAGCCAATTAACATTATGGGGATGTGTATATGTTTTCCCAGAATCAGATACTAACAGTTAATGCATCCGTGACATTTATACACACCAGACGGTCTTTATAACCATGTCGGTTTAGGAGCATACTTCGTTACTGGACCCGCTTGAGTCAAATAGTCACCCAAATTGCGTCCCCTTCTGTATGAGAACAATGGTGGATTGCTGAAACTCCGTCCAATTTCCTGATCTTGTGCTAGGATATGGTAATGCTTGAGGATGCTTTTCTTGGTCAAGTCAGATGCCGTACTGTATGTACTTTTGATAGTAAAACGGTCATTCTTCTTGCTCATGTCTTGATTTTTGAGAAGCATACTTCTATCCATCCCCCTGGCTTTAATTAATGCCTTCGCTATGTCCTTGGTAGCATATCCCCTTTCATGGAAACGCTGGGCCATCTGGGATAGTGAATGTTCCAACTCGGTATTCTTATTGCCCTCAAAAATTGTGAATATGGTAAACCTTTATTCAAAGGTGGAGAATGACTGGTTGCAAGAAGAAGTGAGTTTTTGTCCTTATTTTTGTGTGAAAGATGCTTGTAGATAATTTCCCATTTTGTTTATACACAACTGTATCCAGAAATGTGACTCGAGTCTTGCTGAAGCTTGCTGTGAAACAGATAGATGATATAATACTGTTCAAAGTGTCAATGAATACTAGCAAATCAGGTTCAGTGCCCTCCCAAATAAGGAACACATCATCAATGTATCGTAGATAAGTGATGTGTTTACTGTATGGAGTATCATCGAGTATGTGTGTCTGCTCGTACGTGTCCATGAACAGGTTTGTGTAAGAGGGCGCCATGTTGGACCCCATAAGTTGCAGATTCAATTCGAAAAACAATTCTAAGCAATTGTTATGGAGAATGATCTCCATAAGGAGTACCAAAAAAAATCAGGAGGGGTGCCCTTACGATTGGTATAATTGTTAACGTGGATTTGCTGGCTTCAATACCTTCATCATGTTTAATGTTAGTACAGGCATACCCCACTTTAAGGACACTCACTTTAAGTACACTCGCGAGTAAGTACATGTCGCCCAATAGGTAAATGACAGCTCACGCATGCGCCTGTCAGCACGTCCTGAACAGCAATACCGGCTCCCTACCTGTACTGAAGCTGTGCGCAAGCGAGGACACTATAGAGCATGTTACAAATGTGTTATTTACATCAGTTATGCACGTATATGATGATTGCAGTACAGTACATGCATCGATAAGTGGAAAAAAGGTAGTGCTTCACTTTAAGTACATTTTCGCTTTACATACATGCTCCGGTCCCATTGCGTATGTTAATGCGGGGTATGCCTGTATACAGACTAGCTATGTCCATTGTCACTAATACTGTATTGCCAGAAATAGACGTCGATCCCTCTATTCGGTTGATGAAATCTGTGGTGTCCCTAATGAAGGAACCCATTTGCGCTACCATTGGCAGAAGAAAACAAATCTATAAATTGTGATATTGGTTGACAAAGTGATCCTCTGGCCGATATAATCAGTCTACCTGGGAGGTGCAGGGATAGATGTATGTATTTTTGGTAAGATGTATATTACCGGGATAATGGGATATGGGTGTTTTAGAAACTTGCCTGTTTCTTCCGAGATCCACCGATTTGTGATGCCCAATTCAATAATAGTGTCTATTCCTCTCTTGTACGTAAGAGTGGGATTTGAGGAGAGGGTTTTGTAATTAGAAGTAATACCTAGTTTTAATATTTCCCCTCAGTAATATGTATAGGGCATAACTACTATCCCACCTCCTTTATCCCCGGACCTGATTTCGATATCCTTGTAATTTTGCAATGATTTTAATGCTTGGTATTCAGCCTTGGTTAAATTAGTGTGCCTAATTGCATATTTTTTATTTTTTGCCTGGTTTCACTTTCAATTAAACTCATAAAAGTTAGAATGTTATGAAAAAATGTTTGAGGATCAAACGAGCTGGCTTGTCTAAATGAGCCTCACGTATTACTGTTATCAAAAAGTACTGTCAGTAGTATTAGATTGTTTACTAAAAAAAAAAAGTATTTTCATTTTAGTTGACGGTTCAGTTTATATAAATCGACTTTCCACCCAAAGGGGTCCTGTCGATGTGTAGGCACAAATGAGAAATCTTTACTGAGGTTAAACTCTGCTGTGTTCAACATATAATATGACATGTTAAAAACTACGGTTTCTGAAGATGGCCCCTGTTCTGATTGTCGCGGCAGGTATCGGCGGTTTCTTGCCGGCTCTCCTAATTTTGCCCTTGCACTCGTTTCTGTTAAAGGTGGTTTACCCTGTACTAAAAAAGGAACTGTTGTAATAGCGTCAGGGTTATCAGAAAAGTCCATCACTAGTATTATATGTGATGTCTGTAGCTGGTTCTTGATTTAGATTTTTTTTTTTTTAAGATTGTTGTCCACTTTGATACGAGATATATAGAGATACACACACGTGTGTGTATATATGTGTGTTTTTTTCACACAACTATATATACACACACATATATATATATGATTGTTATTATGTCCTGATATGTAAAATCATAGAATTCAAAGAGGGTGTACTTTTTTTCACACAACTATATATACACACACACATACACATCTATATATCTATATATCTATATGTGTGTATATATAGATATGTGTATATGTGTGTGTATATATAGTTGTGTGAAAAAAAGTACGCCCTCTTTGAATTCCATGATTTTACATATCAGGACATAATAACAATCATCTGTTCCTTAGCAGGTCTTAAAATTAGGTAAATACAACCTTTTCAGCCAATCTGTTGTAGATTTGCTGGTGTGCTCGAGATCATTGTCCTGTTGCATGACCCAATTTCGGCCAAGCTTTAGCTGTTGGACAGATGGCCTCACATTTGACTCTAGAATACTTTGGTAGACAGAGAAGTTCATGGTCGACTCAATGACTGCAAGGTTTCCAGGTCCTGTGGCTGCAAAACAAGCTCAAATCATCACCCCTCCACCACCTTGCTTGACTGTTGGTATGAGGTGTTTGGTTTTTGCTAGACTTGGTGCTGTGCATTATGGTCAACCATCTCCTTTGGTCTCATCTGTCCAAAGGACATTGTTCCAGAAGTCTTGTGGTTTATTCAGATGCAACTTTGCAAACCTAAGCCGTGCTGCCATGCTCTTTTTAGGGGAAAGAGGCTTTCTCCTGGCAAACCTTCCAAACAAACCATACTTGTTCAGTCTTTTTCTAATTGTACTGTCATGAACTTTAACATTTAACATGCTAACTGAGGCCCGTAGAGTCTGAGATGTAACTCTTTTTTGTTGTTGCAATTTCTCTGAGTATTGCACAGTTTGACCTTTGGGTGAATTTGCTGGGAAGATTGGCAACTGTCTTGAATGTTTTCCACTTTTGTATAATCTTTATCACTGTAGCATGATGGATTTTACATTGTTTGGCAATGGCCTTATAACCCTTCCCAGATTGATGGGCAGCAACAATTGCTTCTCTAAGATCATTGCTGATGTCTTTCCTCCTTGGCACTGTGTTAACACAAACCTGAATGCTCCAGAAAGCAAACTGCTAAAACTTCAGCTTTTATAGAGGTGGTCACATTTGCTGATGATCAATTAATCAAGGGCATTTGATTAGCAGCACCTGTCTGCTACTTAGCATCTTAATTCCTATGGAAGCAGTAAGGGTGTACTTAGTTTTTCACACATGGCTTCTCCATTTTGGCTTTATTTTTGTTAAATAAATCATGACACTGTAATATGTCATGTGTTGTTGTTCATCTGAGGTTGTATTTACCTAAAATTAAGACCTGCCTTTCTGCTAAGGCAGGAACAGATAATTGTTATGTCCTGATATGTAAAACCATGGAATTCAAAGAGGGTGTACTTTCTTTTGCACATGACTGTGTACACACACACACACACACACACACACACACACACACACACACACACACACACACACACACACACACACACACACACACACACACACACACACACACACACACACACACACACACACACACACACAATTGGCAGCTGGCAAAAAGAGACAGCACACCAAGTAGTACCAGGTAATGAAGAAGAAGGTCCCATTCAGTTGACTGTGGTGCTTATGTTTTAATACATGTAATTTTTGGTACTACTTAGTGTGCTGTCTCTTTTTGCCAGCTGCCAATCTGGTGACTGTGGAATATTGTAACTATATGGGACTAGTATCTGTCTTTAGGATTTTGATGGTGTTGTGCATTGCTGGACACACATACACTCATCTCACACACACACACCTCTCACGCACGCACACACCTCTCACGCACGCACGCACCTCTCACACACACACGTCACAACGGGTGTGTATGTGCCAGCGTGAGTATGTCAGATAAACAGTGACACAATGGATGGGGTAGCCAGTACCCCCCTCTAAAAACACGAACTCCTAAATACTCAGTCTGGCTCCTATTTTATATTTTTGGCTACCCCTGAATGTTGATAAACTTTCAGTGAGTGGCTCTTAAAACATTTACACACGCACAGGCTGTGAAAAACATCTAAAAAAATTCAGGTGTAGTGGCCATTATTGTTCCCACTAAAGCATTGGAATATCATGGATAACACAATTCCCCCAATGACTTGGCACCTGTTGCGTTTATTTGAATGGTGCCACTCAAATATTGCTTTTTTATTTCCTGCCAAAATGCATTGGGAGGTACAATACTGGCTGCTACATCTGAAAGTTAAAGCTACAATGCTTTATATTTTTAAGACAACCAGTATACATTTATGCGAGAGTAATACTGTATATTGCAGATGTAGTAGGCAACTGCTATAAAAATGTGATCAGTGATGGGTTACAGAAAAGAAAACACAACATTGATGACTGACAAGTGTTTTATGTATTGTGCTTTAGTACAGAGCTGTGCACAGCATGTAAACCAGAATGTCTAGTAGTTTTACCATTACAGATGTACAGTACAGTGGCAGGTTTCATTGTTCCCTGTTGGTGCAATAAATAATTGCTGATCCGTTTCAGAAACTGTAGATGGCTATTTGTGTAGGTTTAGGTAGGGGAGGGGTGTGTGTACACGCAGTGGTCTTCATTGTTTCCTGATATTCTGTGTTATATCGTGATATGTTCTGTTATCTGGGGGAACAGTGAAGCCTGCTACATCAGTACACATACATTTCATAAATACAGTGGACCATGATAATTTTAAATATAGTAGCTGTCATCCCCCAGACGCAATAACTTGTTTAATGTTCTAAGCTTCAACTAACTGGAGCAGAAAAAACTCAACTATGAATATTCAATGTTAACAGCCAGCTGAGAAAAACATTGTACAGTATGTGGAAAAATTACTAAAGCCTGTTCAGCTGAAAAGCTATTAGTTAAAAAAGAAGCAGGGACATCCAAACTGAAGAAACCCCCCCAGCAATTGTTCACATCAGTCCCAATACCGAAGAGAATATTGTGTTTCCAGCTTCTAACTACAGATCTGTTATTCCATCATTGTACTTTGAGACACGTGTTCGTATTCTGAAAAGGCACCAGAGGAAAAAGACTATACACAGTATATACTTTTACAGTTTCCCAGAAAACTAGGCAGAGAAGCATTGATTGTAAGACAAAATGTAACTTTATTGGATGTCCATTGGAAATCTCAGCACATACTGGGGAGGAAGAAACTTGTATGGCATAATGCTTTACCTTCTCGAAACACTTCAACATGTGAGTAAATTATATGCAACATAATTGATTCATCAGCAGCCCTTCATATTTTAGGCACGGCTGATCAAATAAGATTAAAAAAAAAAAGTAATAGGAGTGTCCATTATTTTTCTATTTGGTGCTCCGTGTTTATTAAACACTACTTAAGGAAAAAAAAAAAAGCAGCATGTGTTTTGCTATACCATAAAAAAACAAAAACCTTGGGGGGAACTTTTTGTTTACAGTTGTAACATTCTGTAATTATATGGAATGGGTTGTTCTATTTTCAGAACACTTTAGTGCAGGTCTTTGCCTTTCCTGTGCGCTTTCAGTGTACATCACACTGATACAAATGCAAGGTTTGCTACCCTGACCAGAAAGCTAACAATTCTCAGACTGTCCTAAAGATTTAGGTATCCACTGGCTTTGCATTTCCATTAGCAAGACAGTCCCCAAGAAGTTGATTCGAGTACAGATATTATTGTAGGTGCTTTTCGGAACACCATACCCAGAATCCTCTGCGCTTCTCATATTCAGGTATCTCCAAGCGGTTAACAGGTGGTTTTAGTAATTTCTGCAAAGCCCTTCTGAAGTATGGAAAACGCAGAGCCAATGAGGCAGTCAGCTGCTATTAAAAAAAATAAAGGGTCGCCCACAATGCCAAATTACTTAACTGGGGCAACAAATGCCCTCTGCCCACACAAAAAAAAACATTTGCTTTTTTTTTTTTAAATGAATAAGTCTGTCACTGTACATTGGGCAGATCTCATCACACAGTGCAAGCGTATCACAAGGTTTGACAGATGTGTGTACGAGTAACCGGATAGAGTCACAGTTGGTCAAACAGAGCTGAGCTTCACAAGACCACGCACAGAGTCTTCATGCAACGAGTCTTGGCTGACTAGGTTCAGGACATGCATGGTATGGCTATGAGTCACTTGGTTGCTTAACGGCAACATTCCTGGAGGTGATGGCGCTTCGTCAGGTGTTAGGAACTGGTGGTTTCCAATGTCCTCTTTCAATGGTATCATGTCCGTTAAAACGGTTTCTGAATTAAGGTTTGGCATCGAGGATGGTGGTGTTGGCTGCCCAAGGGCCATTGAGGCGCATGGCGCACTTAGAGTTGTCTTTCCAGGCAATGGTGGCTCATCACTGGTTATGGTTGGTTCATTCTGTAGAAGCGGTGTGGCTGCCGCCTGCAAAACGAATTTGGTGCTCTGAATGCATTGGTCTTGGTCACACTGCAGAATGGAAGGGTATGGGGAAACAAAAATATAAAAACAAACCAAAGTGTATTCAAATTAAATAATGCAAACATGGGCAGAAGTGATGGCGGTTAAAAAAAAGAAAGAAAAAGAGAGAATACAGAAGAGTTAACAACATACTTCAGATCTAGAGCATGCACACAACTTGCTTTAAATGCTGGAGTGCCCTCAATTGAACTCACAGTCATTGTAAAGCAATCAAGCTTAATACTATAAAATACTATAACCCTCTTATTAAATCTATAGTAATTTTTTTGCTAACAGAAGTGTGTGTGCGTGTGTATACAAAATATATCAACCTCTCACGGTTTCAGATTTATCTACTGCACGGGTCAACACATCCATTGTTAACTTGTACTGAAGTGAATGGAAGTTCAAGTTGGATTGAGTGCGCCAACCCGTACAGTGCATGATAAATCTGCCCTACTGTAGTTTAGGAGAGTAAAAACCAGTGTGATTCAGTGAAAGAGTGTAATGCACAAACCTACATTTGAACATATCAATTACACATGCTACAGAGTACATACACAATCTTTTCCCACACATACAGTAGGTGAGGGTTAAGCAAAAGTCGTAATGACCCATATCAGGATGTAAAAGAAACATGTTTGTGTCACACTTGAAACTGCAACTTTAATACATATAGGATTTTACAGAAACTTTGAGGAATAGAAAATGTGCACAGCGAACATTTTCCAGCATGCAAGACTGTGTTTTCATGTGCATCACATTTGTAAAAACGACATCTTTAATTCGATCCGGTGTTTCAGATGTCTAGTTGCCCTTTACTAGGCAATCTGGCACTTAAACACAAAGTAACTAACAGTCGAATTGAAGCTACAAAAAACATAAGGAATTTGTGACCCATACCATTTCTGCATGTACATACAGTGGCCAGAAAAAGTTTGCTAACCCCAATGATAATTACGGAAATTCCATAGTTTTTCTATGATAACCTTCTTGAATCAAAACCAGTCTTTTCTTAAATATTCAATAGGGGTTATATTAACCAATTCCATGTATTTTGAAACAAAATGATGTATGAATTAGACAATGTGTATTTAAGAGTAGTAGGTATGTGCAAAAGTGAAACCCTGGTTTCATCAGCTAAATTAAAGGGGATAATTAGAATCAGGTGATTACATAATTAGGTAGATCTTCAGGTGTGAGTTTGGGAGGCCCCACCCTGTATAAATTTCAGAATCTTTGTGAGCTTGTGAGCAGGTGTTTGGAAACACGTCATGTCACACTCAAAAGAAATCTGAGGACTTCAGAAAAGTAGTTATTGATGCTGATCAGTCTGGAAAGGGTTACAAAACCATTTCTAAGAATTTGGGGCTCCACCAATCCACTATCAGAGATTGTCTACAAATGAAAAGTTCAAGACCACAATCACTACACCGGAGCGGTCGTCCTACCAAAATCATTCCAAGAACAAACCGGCAAATCATCCAGAAAGTCACAAAGAACCCCAGAGTAACATCCAAGGATCTGCAGGCCACTCTCGCCTTGGCTAATGCAAGTGTTCATGACTCAGTCTTTTTCTGATTGAACAAGAATTGCATTCATAGAAGGATAGCCAGGAGGAAACCACTTCTCTCTAAAAAGAACATTACTGCCCGTCCGAAGTTCACCAAAGAGCACATAGATAATCCATAACACTTCTGGAATAATGTTCTTTGGACAGATAAGACAAAGGTAGAACTTTTAGGTCTCAACGAGAAACATTGTTTGGCGAAAACCAAACACTGTTCGAACAGAAGAACCTCATCCCAAATGTTAAGCATGGTGGTGGAAGTTTGATGGTTTGAGGCGATTTTGCTGTATCAAGACCTGGATGGCTTGCCATCATTGACAACCATGAATTCTGCATTGTATCAGAAGATTCTAGAGGAGAATGTCAGGGCATCCATCGGTGAGCTGAAGCAAAAGTGGGCCATGCAGTAAGACAATGATCCTAAACATACAAGCAGATCTACAAAAGAATGGCGGCAGAAGAAGAAATTCCACATTTTAGAATGGGCTAACCAAAGTCCGGACCTAAACCCCATCAAAATGTTATGGCAGGACCTGAAACGAGCTGTCCATGCAAGGAAGCCCTCAAATGTCACCGAGTTGATGCAGTTCTGTAAATTTCTAGAAGGAGGCATCTGCCCAAATTCCTGGAAACCGATGTGAGACTGACCAGCAGTTACAGAAACGCTTAGTTGAAGTCATTGCTGCTCAATGGGATGCCACCAGATACTGAATCTAAAGGTTCACATACTTTTTCACACATGGGTAATGAATGTTGAATCATTTGTGGCCCACCAACAGGGGGGGTCTCCTGGGGTTGGCGTCCCGGGCCCTGTGAGTCAGGGGGGCTCCCTGAGTGGCCGTGCACGTTAATATTAAAAAACAAACAAAAAAACCCCCAGTGTGGCTGCACCCGGTGCCGGGTCTCTCCAGCGTGAGCAGCACCGCCACAGCTACCGCCCCCCCCCCCCCCCCCCCGCAGCCACCGGGCCTGAGCTGAGACCATCCCCAAGGTAAGTCTGATTTTCATATGTATTGTGGGTGTAGAGGTATTTTATATATGTATTTGGGGGGGGGGGGGGTGGTTGGGGTATTTTTTTTATGTATTGGGGGGGTATTTTTATATGTATGGGGGGGTATTTTTATGTGTTTTGGGAGAACGTGGGGGTATTTTTTATATGTATTGGGGAGGGTCTCATATTTTATCATTATGTCCAGTATTTTTGGACACGCCACCTGGCAACCCAGGCCGCCGCCGCCCCCCCCCCCCCCAGACATCCTGCAGCCACCGGCCTAACACCCCCCCTCCCCAAAGCAACAGCACCCGCCGGTAGAAGCCTCCGACACCCTCCCCAGTAGTAGCCACAGCGCCCCCCCCAGTAGCAGCCACCGCACCCCACCCTCCCCAGTAGCAGCCACTACCACCAGCCCCCCCGCAGCCACTGCCCCACCCCGCAGCCTGACCTAAGCCCATCCACAAGGTAAGTCTGATTTTTATTTGTATTGGGTGTGTATTTTTTTTATATGTATTGTTGGATTGTTGGATTGTTGGGGGGAGGTTTTGGTGTATTTTTATATGTATTGGGGGGTTAAATAAAAGTTGCGCGCTAAAAAAATGTTTTTCCGTGGTAAGTGCGCCACGCGTGCAACTAGCTGGCCAGGAATTGCCAGGGCAACCTGAGCGCCTGAAGTCACGTTGCTCGGTTGCACCCTGGATGAGGCCTGAAACTCGCACACTCCCAGTTCTATTCATACCATACTGCATAAAAGATTGAGGAGACTTGACGGGTTGAAGAACTGGGAGAGAGAGAGTTTACACAGTTCTTTTTTCCTCCATAAAAACATTCTGATTTACACTGTGTCCCATTCTCTCTCCTTCAGTCTGAGAAGGGTGACTGAACACTTCAGCTGATCCCAGGGAATCTCATTTCCAGAATCCTCCACCATGGTCCAATTTTTATTTATTCTATGCAAAAGTGTAATTATATTGTTTGTCTCAGAATAGGAGTATAAGAGAGGACAAAATAATGGATAAATTAGGACAGCAGCGGTTGCAGAGGCCACACACTCTTCCCCAAGGCATTTAAATGAATTGCTGGGGGACCGCGCGAGGTCTGTGTCAAGGTAAGTGAGTTACAGTCGGCTTTGGCGACGCAGCATCAAATGGCACCATGGGGTCACGTGACTTCACACGACCCAGCAGCGTCATTTGACGCTTCACACTAGGTAAAGGGGGGGCGAGCAGGCAGGGGAGCGCAAGGCAAAAAGTTTGCGCACCCCTGATTTAGAACACCACACAGGGTTTTAAATACTCCCCTCGTTTTTTATTCACATTATCTTTATAACCTTAAGGCCGTTAATTTGGGGATTGAGCCACTCACTTGTGTTTGTTTAATATATAAATCACTTCAATCACAAGGTTAAGCACCACACAAATAGCGCCTATGTTTTAACATAGACTAGCCATACCAGAATCAAAATGCAAGAAGGAAAGATGGACGACAGAAAAAGGACCCACAGAGGAGGAGATGGATGAAAAATTGAAGTGGGTGATAGATGAAATTGGGAGAGACGGTAAAGAATAAAATATGAAACATAATGGAAAAGATGAGAACACAAAACTACTCTGCTACTGATACTGCGTGTGTGCGTGTATATATGCGTGCGTGTGCGCGTGTAAGGTTTTTCTGCTTGAGTGTTTTGCCAAAGGCATATATAATATATTACTGTACTTTGATCATAACTTACAATATAAAAAGTTGGATGACTTGGTCAACAACTCTGATATTCAAACACCTGTAAATATAATTAACGGACAAAACTAGTCCTCATAATAACCAAGCAATTATAGCTGGAAAAGCATCTGTCCGTTTCAGTTTTGAGCTAACGATCTGTCAGCAAAAGGGATTCACTGGAGCCATCTTCTGATATGGCTTGCTGAGCAATATGGAAATAAATTACCCTTTCCATCTGGACACTGACAAGCGGACAAATTATGCCGACAGGACTACATATTTGAAAGGTGCAGTACCGCTTAACATTCCAATACACAACTATGTGACACACCGGTTTAACTGGAGTAAAGCGAGAGACACACACGCACACGCACCCTTTTAAAGTAAGGAAAAAATTAAAAGTGGCAGGGGATTGCACCGCTACTAGTATTCTAAAAATCTGCAATACACACAAATTGATGTTGCATGTTCACCACTTATTCATTTACCAATACAACTGAAGAATGCAAACACATGCAAGATAACAGGATCCAGAAACACAGCAGACATCTTCCAGTTTGAGACCTAATGGCTTGCAGGGTTCTTACACAATCTCCTCAGTAAAAGGCAAATACCACGAGACTCACAGAAACTCCACAGCGGGGCAGTCAGTAGTGAGAAAATGCAAAATGTATTTAAGTAATAATCCCTTAAGAATAGGGCATTACTGGCAAATAATGCCCTGGCTGGAAGAGTTGAAGGCACGAGGCGAAGTCGAGGGACTTTAACCCAGCCAGGGCATTATTGGTCAGTAATGCCCTGTTCTGAGGGGATTTTTTACTATTATAGGCTAAATGTAGGCTTATTTTTATTTTTTTACATTTTTCATAAAAAAGATACATTGATTTATCAGCATGATTGTCTACATTCTTATGCTTTAACTGTAAGTTTATTAAAAGTAAATTGTACACACACACACCAACCCCCCCTATATACACAAACACTCTGCAGTCCCCCCTACACACTGTGCAGCCCAGCTCCTCTACACCCACAAAACACACTGCAGCCCCCCTCTACACCCACAAAACACACTGCAGACACACACTAACAAAACAGACTGCTGCCCCCTCTACATCCATAAAACACACACCAGCAGCCCCCCTCTACACCCACAAAACACACTGCAGACACACACTAACGAAACAGACTGCTGCCCCCTCTACATCCATAAAACACACACCAGCAGCCCCCCTCTACACCCACTGCATCCCCCATGTAAACCCCCCCACACACACAAAACACTCTGCACCCTCCTCCACCCACAAAACACTGCAGCCACCCCCCTGCACCTCCAAAACACACACACTGCAGAGACACAAATCAACAAAACAGACTGCCACCTCTACATCCACAAAAAACACCAGCAGCCCCCCTCTACACCCACTGCAGCCCCCTGTAAACACACACAGTGCAGACACACCAACAAAACACTCTGCACCCTACTCCACCCACAAAACACACACTGCAGCCCCCCTCTACAAGAAAAAAACACACAGCAGAAACTCACCAACAAGACTCTGCTGCCCCCTCTACACCCACAAAACACAAACCAACAGAAGACATACACTAATAAAACACTCTGCTGCACCCTTTACACCCACAAAACACACTCAGCAGACACACAAACCTTTCCCTTCACTCTCCTGTGCGGAGCTCTCTGCAGGGAGGGTGGGGTAAGAGTCAGTGCCTTGCTGGTGTGTTCTGTCCAATCACCTCCCTTGTCCAAGTGCGAATTTCACTCTTTGAGAATGAGAACTGAAAGCTGATTGGCTTAAACACTTGGCAAGCTGCCAAAAATTCCGGGCCATTACTGATTGGATAATGACGAACTAGGGGAAGGGCTGGGGAGGGGGAAGGGAAGGAATAACCCTCGCAGATGCTAGATTAATAATACTGAGGTGCTACAATCAGGGGTAGATATGAACTAATACTGGTAGAGAAAAAGAACCCCAACGGAGAGCACTCAACAGTGCACAATATGTAGTGGAGGAGGTTGTCTATGAAGTGGTAAGTATAGTGAGTGATCTAAAAACCATTTATTAGAGTCTTGACTCAATTAAAATATAACAAACGCTAAGTACCAGGGTGATTGATACTGATAAAGGCCAAAAAAGCAGCGAAAGTAAAAAACACCAGACCTCAGGTGTAAAGTGTGGGCTGTACTCCTGATATGTGCGGGGTAAAGCCAGATGATATAGACAACCACAGATGTCTGTGTATGTTAGGAGTAAATCCCAGGTTCAGTCGCCTGTACCAGTAATAGTCTAGCTAATAGGTAGTGGTGGGTGGTGTCAAATATACCAAATCATGGTATATACAGGTAAGTAAACCAGGTAAGTACACACAAGGGTAAGCTTGCACAGGGACAATACTTGATCACCAAATATTAAGGCAATCCGAATAAGCAGGGCACTGCAGCAGTCTCAGGGTGGTGCTGCTAAATCAAGGCACCTTGTGTGTATAGAAAAAACACTCACAGTGACGTCATTACGTCAAGGGGGCGGGACCAACGCTCGTGATCGGAGCGCGTCCTGACCCAGAGCAACTCCCTTACAGAGAGTTTCATATAAGCATTAGCTTGCTACCAGTTTGTAAGGGCAGTAACCGTGCTGACTTTTGATACACCAAGCATTAGCAGAAGCGTGTATGGCGACACAGTTTGGTCACGGTTCCTGTCTTTTTATGCTACCAGTACCTCATGCTGTTTTTATATGTTCCTAAGTGTTAGTAGACACTACTTGTGATCTACAATTTTTCTACCCACTGTTTTTGAAGTGAAACTTCTTTAGTGGCACCTCTGATGGGATAAAACTGGATAGATGGGGGGGCGAAATGTGAAACGGAAGTGACGTCACGTAATGGACGCCGCTCCGCTCACACGCCCCCCCCTGTCACATATGGCGGCGGCGATAGCCGCCGGCGCCGCTCCTAATCGCCGCCGCACCCCTCACCCTCCCACACACCTGTGGTCTGTGTCCTGCCCCCTCTCTCCTGACTCCCCCCACCCCCGACGGAGCTGCGGACCCGGGGGGCTCAGTCTGAGTCTTCTGAGCAGAAGTAAATAACCAAATGATTAGATTACAGGACAAATGTAATAAAAACACATACAAAAACCCCCATAAATAAACCATCTCCCAAAGTCTGTAGTCAAAATAGTAATGTCAGCAGTCAACTGTGGGGGTACCCTATAAGACAATACTCCGGTACCATGTGACAGGAAAAGCACCTAAGATGATACTACAGGTAGCTAGAACCTCACAGCAGTCCCTAAGGTCCAGGAGGGGTTAAATAGTAACCTCTCATGAAACATGGGTTGTCTGCCCAGCCGGCAAAGTGGAGGAAAAAATTAACCTCAAAACAGGGTTTATAAATGAATAACACAAAATATAAACATAGTAAGCCCTGGTGGAAAATGGTGGAGTAGTGCAGTAGCAAAAGGATGTACGTGGCAGAAAATCCTACTCAAGTGATAGTATCAAATATTTGTGGTACAGTTAGGTCCGGAAATAATTGGACACTGATACAAGTTTTGTTATTTCGGCTGTGTACCAAAATAAATTCAAGTTACAGTTAAATAATGAATATGGGCTTAAAGTGCCGTCTATCATTTTCAAGGGACCAAAAGTAATTGGACAATTGACTCAAAAGCTGTTTCATGGACAGGTGTGGGCTACTCCTTCGTTATGTCATCATCAATTAAGCAGGTCAAAGGTCTGGAGTTGATTCCAGGTGTGGCATTCGCATTTGGAAGCTGTTGCTGTGAACCCACAACAGGCGGTCAAAGGAGCTCTGAATGCAAATAAAACAGGGCATCCTTAGGCTGCAAAAAAAAAAAAAATCCTTCAGAGAGATAGCAGGAACATTAGGAGTTTGGTACATTGAAAAAAAAAAAAAAAAGTAACGCCCTGGTGAGCTCTGCAACACAAAAAGGCCTGGACGTCCACGGACGACAACAGTGGTGGATGATCGTAGGATCCTTTCCATGGTAAAGAAAAACGCCTTCACAACATCCAGCCAAGTGAAGAACACTATCCAGGAGGTAGGCATATCATATTGTTCAAGTCTACCATAAAGAGAAGACTTCATGAGAGCAAATACAGAGGGTTCACCACAAGGTGCAAACCATTCATAAGCCTCAAGAATAGAAAGCCCAGATTAGACTTTGCCAAACAATATCTAAAAAAGCCAGCCCAGTTCTGGAACAGCATTCTTTGGACAGATAAAACTAAGATCAACCTGTACCAGAATGATGGGAAGAAAAAAGTATGGAGAAGGCGTGGAACGGCTCATGATCCGAAGCATACCACATCCTCTGTAAAACACAGTGGAGGCAGTGTGATGGCATGGGCATGCATGGCTTACAATGGCACTGGGTCACTAGTGTTTATTGATGATGTGATAGAAGATAGAAGCAGCCGGATGAATTCTGAAGTGTATAGGGATATATTGTCTGCTCAGATTCAGCCAAATCCAGCGAAGTTTACAGATGGACAAAGACCCAAAACATACTGCAAAAGCAACCCAGGAGTTTTTTTTAAGGCAAAGAAGTGGAATATTCTGCAATGGCCGAGTCAATCACTTGATCTCAACCTGATCGAGCATGCATTTCACTTGCTGAAGACAAAACTTAATGCAGAAAGACACACGAACAAACAACAACTGAAGACAGCTGCAGTAAAGGCCTGGCAAAGCATCACAAAGGAGGAAACCCAGCGTTTGGTGATGTCCATGTGTTCCAGACTTCAAGCAGTCATTGCCTGCAAAGGATTCTCGACAAAGTATTAAAAATGAACATTTTATGATTGTGTTAATTTGTCCAATCAGTTCAAACAGTCTATATATGAAAATGGTTGCAATTCCTAAACTTTTCATATGATATTTTTGTTTAACCCCTTGAATTTAAGCTGAAAGTCTGCACTTCTATTGCATCTCGGTTGTTTCATTTAAAATCCATTGTGGTGGTGTACAGAGCCAAAATTATGAAAATTGTGTCGGTGTCCAATTATTTCCGGACCTAGCTGTATGATATATTCTACTGCGGAGAAGGAATAAATCCTACTCACAGGTAATATCAAATACGGATGGAGAGTAGTAAATGCTGCTGTGTAAAGGATAGCCTAAAAAGAGCTACAAAATAGCAGAAGCGGATGAGAACCTTTCAATATAGTGTCCCATTAATGATAGTCGCCTCTTAAAAATACATGTTTCTTCATGTAGACTAAACAGCGTTAGCCCAGATTGCCGCTCTCTCCCTCACTGAAAGAACATTGATAGGTGCCGTAATCGGAATACATGGGGCTATCTGATGGACGCTGTAAAGTGTTAATAATGCCAGTAGTCTGTACCCACGAGTGAGCGGTGAAACCACAGACTACCGCATATGAAGATGAACCTTCTGATTCTTCATAGTCATCCGAGGGGCATTTAGCAAGGATGTTTCACATAAAGATCCCTGGTATAGCCACGGCTCCACCATTCCACAGATATTCTGGAACACAGCTGACTGCTGATACGGAGTACGGTCAAAAGAAACACCCTAGAGCAGCAATCTGGGCCAACGCTCTTTAGTCTACAGCCCAGATTGTCATTCTTCTGTCATTCATCTATGCCTATTTACTCCAGGGAGCACCACCCATATGATTAAGTTTGAGGTGTGGTTGTGTTACTATCTTGGTTGTAGTGCTGCTTTCAGCTCTTTTTTCTCACAATCTCATTAGGCCACGTCCATACTGTAGGCGCGCTCACACTATGCCGCCCCAGCGTCAGCAGGAGCTTTTGCCTGGCCTAGCCGGCGAGACAGTGAGCGAGGCGGGTGGGAGGCGGGAGGCGGTACTCCATGGCGCCGACGTCGAGTCAGTGCACCTATGTGGCGCTGACGTCAAGGTCACGGCGCCGGAGGGCATTCAACTCACCTCGTCTTCTCATTGGCTGCTGTGGCATCACGTGAGCGGACTCAGCGCTCAAACTAAAATCTGAATGTCGGCTGAAAGTCAGCACGCTTCCGCACACCTGCGGAAGCGTGCGCGAGCCCCTGCTAAAGCCACTCTCATTGCGGCTGGAGGGGCTCACTGCCAAGCGTGAGCGCGGCTCAGTGCATAAGCGCTGACCATGCCCGCAGCCTTAGTCTCTGTGAGCAGCCCCGTTTTCAGATTATACTTTCTTCCTGTTTCAAATGATTTGCACATTGGACGTTGTCAGTCCCCATGAGGGTTTCTAGGAAAGGCACAAGAGCAGTCACTCATGTCCTTGATTATGCTATTCTGCAGGGTTCCAGGAGTTGATGACTGCAATGTATTTCAGGTAGCCAAAAAAATTTGAACCAGAGAGGACCGTTTCTTCCATTCAGCAGCAGAGGGGAGATGTCAAGGCCATGAGATTGCTGTAACTGTTACCACATGACCCTGGAGCAAATGGTATGTGGCAGAATTTTCCTCTATTGATTTAAGCACGGGACATTTTAACCGTTCCAGTGTTGAAATGTCTAATATGACAAGGTTTTTTTTTTTTTTTTTTTTAAACAAAACTTTTTTTTACTACATTATACGTTAAAACCTTTAAAAGAATGGATAAATTAATTTTCCAATTGGTTGAATTTAAGGTACTGATTATTTTTAAAGCAAAAGTTTTATTGAGATTTATTTAATCCATAAACGTATTAAATCCCTCAGCCAGGATATTAAGAGATTACTTAAATAAGGCACTCGAGGGGTAGGGCCACTGAGGACATCAAACAGGTTACACTGCCATGGGTGAGGTCCCTGCTAAGCAATCATTTAAAAAAATCATCTTCTGTGACAAAGTTCAAAAGAAATAAATAGAACAGGATGTTAGTGTAAAGTGAATCCTTATATTAGTTATGTTTGTCTGCATGCAGTTAGTACGTAAAGTTGCGAGTCACATATTAGGAAACAGTGCTTACCATATTGCTCTGAGACTGAGTAGACCCATACATAGTCAGTCCATTTGCTGGTGCGACTGACTGTGGCATATCTGCTTGTATATGTCCTCTTCTGTCTATTAAACTTAAGAATCAGAGGACAAACATTTTAAATCGTCAGTATTTTTGCTTTTGAAATGCAATACATTTGTGTTTCGTTTCCCCCCCCCACTATTTGGCACAATATTTTATGTACTATATGTATTATTTTTGCCAACAGTGGACACTTACACACACACACACTTTATTTAATGAAAGGTTAAATTGTATGGTTTATGAAAACTGTAGTGGATAATAGCAAGGTGGAGTACTGGACTATACAGCAAGACGTAGTCACTATCCATCATGCCACTTCTAAACTATTACTGTTATGCTGCATGTAATTGAAAAGGCAATCAGCAATGGTAGACTATTTACTAAGTAGTGTCACAAAATGAGAATGTGATGAAAGGGATCCCGTAATTCTATTTATTTCAAAGTGTGTGCTTAAGGCCTGTACTAGTGTGTCTGGGGGCAACGGGAGCAACAGATGCAAAGCACTGTCCAATGTTAATTTCATTTTTTCAGGTACAAAGGGCATTCTGGAATTCTCCTTGGCCTGGTACCACTACTCTTATGAATTGCCCTGCAGGCCACTCTGGCAGCAAGTGTGTTAATACAGGTATCAAATTGAGCTTCCAGGAGCCTTGCCTTGGATTAATTGGTCCACAAAGAGCAGTACAGCAGTTAGTGACGATATTGCCATAGCTGTATGGGTTATAGTTCTCTTTGCCTCTTTTACTTGACCAGGACCCTTTAATCTAAAAAGACAAAAAATAAAAATAAACAGATTAAACTGCTGACTGAAGACGAGCCCAAAGTAAGAAGCACTGCACAGAACAATATGTGGTATAGATATCACAGCTGTCATTTTACCCGTTGACGTTAGATCATGGATAACGTGATAATGACCATGACCATGACTTGACAAGCATTATGGCTCATAATGGTGACGCATCAAAATACCGCGTTATGGATTTCCCGTGTTGACAAACATAATAATGGCTGCTTCATTCATAACTCCGATAATGATTTCAATAACTGACCATGAACATTACCTACGGCCAGTGGAAGAATTCTCAGAGCAAGGTCTTACACTTATATACAAACATCCCTTCAATTTCTTGGGCACAGATGCACCTGTTATTACATTTGCAAGCTTGTCTAGTAATCTAGTGATTTGCTTTTGATGTGCAAAGTCCCAAGTACGAAATTCCAGCTGGAACAAATTATTTTATTAAAAAATGATCTTAAGGGGTCCTCATCAAAAGATGTACCTTCAACTCTCTACATGCAATTTACTTTACACCAGGAATTATCACATTCTGGTCTGTGAACCCTGAAGACTTTGGTTGTTGTCCCAGAAACCACTGCAATGTCTTCCATGCAGCGCTCTGCAGACCTTTTCTATCCCTGTCAGCAGGTCAGTGCTGAAGGTTGATTTCCGAAATGTTCCTTTTAGATAGGTCCATTCATTTTGATCAATATACATCTTGTATCTATTAACATATTGATTATACGAGTATGAATTCTTGTCCTCCACACAAACACTTACAGTAAGTGGTCCATTAGTACAGTACCTCACACAAACATTTAAAAGGTTACACTATTAAAAGATAGACTTACATCTTCATTTGTCGTTTGATTGGAGCTGATCAAGTACGTATGAAAACCTGAAAGACCAACAATTGACCAGACAGAAAAAAAACACACCACAGCTTCCAGAACAGTGAGATTAAGGTCAAGGAAGAATCTGTTAAAACATTTTGTCTCTGTATAGCTGTATTTACCTTTATTTCAATACGGGGGCTAAAAACAAGCAAAAATGGCTTCCACTTCTGGATTTTAATCCCCAATTATTTAATGCATAGAATGGGAGTGCCACGGCAAATTAAAACACAAAAGGCAAAGACCTTAATGCAATGATACTACGGGGCAGGAAAATACTAGAAACACAAATGAAAAGGCAGCAATTTGACAAAGAATTTACATTTATTTTAATAACAGGATTGAAAACTGGGAGTACTCCCAAGCAGAACCTTGCTATTTTCAACTCTGTGGACTCCTGACTCGCAACATAACTATAGTTTTCAGTGGAGGTGCCCTTCCATTTAGTTTTTTTTAAAAGTTGGTTCCTGCATTTATCCAATAAGAAGCCACATCATCATCTATCGCCGGTGCTGAAAAGAGAACATTTCAGCTCTGGAGAACCTACTGTTCCAATCCAGTTAAAAAAACAAACAAACAAACAAACAATTTCCATAACAAGAAAGAGCCGCCAGGATTGCAGCTTGAACCATGTTTGAGATAGATTACACTACCTGTAAAACTGTCTCAGAGGAATGGCATTTGGCTTAACATCCTACATTTCAAGAAGCTGAAGGTTGATGGTGTCTCTTGCAGACTCACTACTTAAATGCTAGAAATCATAGGACAGAGTTCTTCCAATTTGCAGCACATGAGCCAAACCCTGCTTACGAGCGGCCTTGGAGTGATCTTTGAACCGTCTTTTGCTCACTTGATTGCAGTTGCTCAGGTAGCTTTAGTGTAATGTTTACAACTGAAACACACTTTTAATGTAAGAAAGTATATATGGTATGGATGTTATAAATACTCATTAAACGTAGACGTAATCATTTTTACACCTTAAAATCTAACAAATTACATTAGCATACTCTTTTGGCCGACTCATTTTTTCTGATCTGACCCTTTTGAAATTTGAAGAGCACTACAATAGTGTAATGCAATTTGATACATTTAACATTGGAATTTGTGTCTCTAATCACTTACATTTCAAAATTAAGGCGCAAGACAAAAATACCTAGTTAATATTTTTGTACACCATTTAATACTGTCTATCTTGCATTGATGGGATCCGCTTCGAGTTACAGTATAATTGACTGCATATCAATGTACATGCAGTGTAGTAGAATTCACCAATATGTATTCACCAAGTCAAATCTGAAAGGGAATTCCCTATTGACACTCCATACTATGCCTAAAGGATATAGTTATTAAAATGGGACTTTTAGAGGAGATTAAAAAAAAAAAAAAGTTAATTGAATCATCTATACTTTTTAAAGCAAAAGTAACAGTAGTAAAGAGCACAGACTCTGAATTGACACCTGGGGGCTTATTCATTAACTTCAATATGGCTTTGTGCGTTAACGCCACACTGGCACTACTGAAGCTTACTGAATACACCTGATGGTCTGCTATGAGTAAGATGAGCAATGAATGACATCCAGTCAATATAAAATGGAATATGCCCTTGAAATGTAGGAAGATAAAAGGTGCATGATTGAGGAATGAATAACAGTTGCTTCTGCATCCCTTTAGTGCACATCTTACTTTATACTAACTTGCGCCATATACAATAAGTCAAAGGTAGCAGTTCTGTTAAAAAAAAAAAAAAAAAAAAATGAGGCATTACAGTACTTAAAAAAAAATATATTTGTTGTTCAGAAAAAGGTCAAGACAGAATTGGCTAAGGAACTAGGAGATGGGGCATACAGGAGATTCAGCACAGCTTGTGTGATAAACTAGTGTACACGGGTACATGTGTGTACCGGGAGTCAAGAACGGGAAAACAAAGCCAATTCACTGCACCTAAACATGCTTCGTTAAAGAAAGTTCTAGCCCTTCATATAAAGAGTTTGTAATGTCATTCAAATTCAGACGAAAACAGCTGTCAAAGGATATCTTGCAGGACTGTCCTTTATGGCATTGAGAAATCCTGTTTGCTGTGAGCCTGCAAAAGCATAAAACAGGACATTAAAAAGTGAACATGTGGAACACTTATTACAACAAAATAAAACTTTAAACACTTCGGTTGTAATGAGGAACATGGTTCATAATGTATCTCCTTAAATAAGTGAACTGATTCTATGCATTACTCCAGTACAATGCAATGAATCTACATTAGCCCTAATTCTAGTTAGAAACAGTATTAAACATGTCATTTGCGTGTGGATACGCTGTTCACCGACAATTAACCCTTTGAGTGCTGAATAGGTTTGAACCTCTGAGTGGTAAGGAAATGTAAGTGTCTGATGCGAGCAATGTTCAAACCCCAACTAGTAGATGGTTCTCACATATTACAGAAATAACCCAAATACCGTACAAAAAAACCTCACAAATCCTTGATTTAATGTCACTTTCAAAATCTATATCATTATTTCCCCCAACCTAAAAGCCACCTGAGCATGCAAGCATATTAATTTAAAAGAAATGCTTATGAAGTGTTCGAAGCACTGGAAACAGTGACAAACATTACAAATAATGAACACGCTTTCCTGAATTCAGTTTGGAGATCGTAAACACCACTAAAATAAGAGCCAAAGTTCTAAACATTTTTATGACCTTCACATGGTCATCCTATTATAGGTCTGTGGGGGAGGGGGGAGAAATACATCCAAGACGTTATGGAGACAAACACCCAAGATTAAGAGAGGGACAATTTGAAGTCCAGGTGAGGATAACGCTCCATACTACCCACGAGACACCGCCCAATGTTAGTGCCACTACCGACAAATAGTGCCACTACCGACAAATGCTGCCACAGAGATTTAGAAGCCACAGGAAAAACAGATCACGAAAATTCAATAAAGTCTAAAAAAAAAAAATAATAATAATATTTTGGCTATCATAATAGCTTTTTTCAATGATATGACAGTCCACTGTCAGCACCACATTGGTCTTTTAGTCAGGACATAGCATGTTATGCACAAAACAGCATGGAACCGGAAGGGCTCCGGCTACACCATATTCATTATTTGTTGTACTCTAAAAAGTGGGCATCATTTTCTGGAAAGTGATTTAGTACCATACTAGCAGACATAGCTGTCGTGTTATATTGTTTCAACAAATAACAAAACCACACTAACAGAACCGCATCAAATGTACGATTCAATGGCAATAATAGTGCTGCATAATATCACAACATATCCAGATAGAACAGAGAACATTTAAGCCTGTTACATCTGTATATGGAAACCCAAAGTATGATTACTTTATTTAACATATGTTGTAATAGTTTTAATACCATTGATTACAACCTAAACTATTTCGTATACAGTGAAAACTGTAGAATCCTAACAACGGAGTTAAGGCTACAGAAATATAGGGAACAAAATCTCAAATGAAAACGATGACTATAAGCCAGGGTAATAAACCATTGTTGAAAGTGAAATGATCAAATATAGTGGCAAATACTTATAAAATTAAGTGATCTAAAGGGTAAAAAATATGGTATTCACTACTACACCGAAATGAGCCGTCCTAGTTCTTAGGTAAGATTTTTGTCTAGTGGGGAGCACAGAATCACACCAAAAATTAGAGAGGCCATGTGGTATAGTTCTAATTAGATCATTAAAGCGCAATGTGCAATAGCAGAGGATGTCCGCTCAGGACACCAAGGCTGACAAAGCTGTAGCAAAAGGCGTTGAGCTGGTGACCGGTATGCCGAGAGAGGAGAGTGCTACCTGATGAACCATCTCGAGACCGTGAGTCAAGCACCGAGGCACAGAGTGAGAGCATCTGGTCTGGACACCGCATCAGTGAGATCGATCGGAGGGGCTGTGCTGGCTGCGGTCGGAGTGCACTATCCAATTGTTTTAATAAGCCTTAAAGACTTTATAAAATTGGAGTGTTCACTTTTTAGTCTTGGATATATTTTATATAAAATAAAAAAACCATTAACACTATTGTGTGTAATCTTCTAACCCCGGGAGGATTGGAGTTCTGTGCCACACACATCTGACATCTGAGTTGAAATGGGTGGATAAATAGGAGCCACTTTTGGAAGGATCCCTGGAGTTAACCTATTGAGCTTATCACTGCCTGATATTCTTTGGGTTCATGCGAGTTTTGGCATGATAAGATTACAAGAGAAGCGCATCTTCATTTAGTTTGGCTATATTGTTTTCTTTGTCTTTTATAGTTTTGGTGAAATCTGCACTCCCCCCTACACAAAGATCTCTAGAGAACTAATGGGTCACCTTTCCTCTATGGCTGAACAGGCAAAATAGTTTGCTGTAGTCTTCTTTAGAATGCAATTTAATTGCAGGATATCAATTTTGAAAAATAGTACTAGAATGTATAGCCCTGAGGTATTGTATGCTGTGCTAACAGAAAGCTGTAAACAGTGCAGTTCCACTCACCAAATACTTTTCCTTGAGCATTGTTAAAGATGCATTCAGCAACATTGGTTGCTGTGAAAGTACCAATCATGTAACACTTTCTCTACTATTTCAGCTGTTCACTTTGGCAAATGTTGACATATCACAGCAAATGCAATACACACGCCTATTATTGGAGGCTAGATCGTAACAAAGGCCTGTATTTTCGACAATTATACTGCAACAGTTCAAGTAAAAGCCACACTACAAAATCTGAAAAATACATTACGTGTAAATGTTTTTTGTATCCCTGAGCCACACTTATGTGAAATTTGTTCCTGAAATATGTGAAACCTAATCTCTGCTTTTACAATTTTTCAGGATGTCATGTCGAGCTGTAATAATAAAAACAGGCACTTTAGATCAGCACAATTCTACTTCTCGGGACACCATCGTAGTATGCTATTTGGATTGTAAAGGTGATGGAAATAAGACTGGGCGAATAGAAGTTGTGACTACTGTATTCTAGTTTAACTACAGGGAATCGGTCCCTTTTTGAAAGCATTTAAAATGAGAAGTACTGTAGCTCCTGCTAGATTTCAACATAGAAATTTGTGGTTGGAATAGCTTTTCACAAACACTTATGCTTTGTACGAAAATAAATTATTTCACTATAGGCTGAAGTATACCTGAAGACACAATCATCCCTAGACTACTTATGCAAAAACAGTTGATTCCTAAACATGCGTATTAGGAATAATCCCAGTAGGATCAAAAAGTTTATTTTATGTTTTCTAGGAAGTACAAAGGACAAAAAAATTAAAAAAGAAGGCTGTATAATTCTAGGAGCAATTTCATTGTGGTTTCCCTTAATTCTATATGGAAATACAATTTCTAAAGCTTGAAAGCCAAGCCATGAAAAGCAAAATGAAAGATCTTGGGAATACACCTGGCTTTTGTTGGTGGCTTGTTGGAGCAATTCTAGTGTTATGATTAAGGGCGGAATCAAACATATATATTATTACTCCATGATTTGTGTAAGATTTCACATTGAAGTATGTGAAAAGGATAAATAACGAAACAGGAATTAGTTTTACTTTTTTTGTGGACTGGCAAAGCAGAATGCTATTAAATTGTAGACAAAGCAAGTGTAAGTCACACCTAAGCTAAATGCATGCTTATTATTATTTTTCTAATGCACCAGATTTCAGCAATAAGCAGATTTCTATGAGGGCTGGAGTGAGAACCATGTATTCATGAACATTCTAGGTATACAGTTCAGAGAAAAGGCGTTGCATCTTCTAATACAAACTGAAAACATGCACACGAAAAAAATGCATCGCTGTGGTTGTGCAAACGTAAGAACATCATTAATCATCAAGTGGCTGAACTTAGTTCCTTCCGTTTGGTGCCCAAATGAAACGTATAGTAGACTTGGCAAGTGTATATCCCCGGTACTTTTTTTTTTTCTTTTTAAACTTATAACATATTAAGATCACTCATCAGGTGGAATATATATATGTTAACATTCCAAGAGACACTGTTTTTAAGTATACCTTTTGCTTCATTCATTGTAACATCGCCAGAAGAAGAGATCAGTGTATCTCGAAAGCTCGCACAAATAAAAGCATTTCGTTAGCCACAGAACGGTATCATCTATTTATTTTTTGATTATTGAAGCTCGGCTAACATGGTACTGATACCTCTACACACACATACACATATATATATATATATATATATATATAAAGGCTGTGTGCCCCGAGCACATGCGTTGTAAGTGAAACTTCTTTGCGTTTTGTCACTGAAAAGTGTTTCATTGAATGAAAATGATAAAAATCAAAATATAATTTCAGTGAAAAAGCAAAGCAGTTTAACTTAGAATGTGCGTACTCAGGACACCCCATTTTTTGTTTCTTTATATCATTACAGTTACTATATTATATAAAGCTATATACAATACGTGTTATATGTTGACATACATCGCATGTTTTCCATATTATAAAATGGAACCTTTTTACACTTTTAGCCATTTGTATTTATATATTTTTACTCACTGAGTTCCACTAAAAGTGTGCGTGCGTGCGAGAGTGAGTGGTCTTTCCATCTCTGCAGTTGATTTTTGGTCAGCTATGCGCATGCATACAGAAGGTTGGGTGAATGTACAGACTGTCTGCGCACGTGCACAGAATTTAGGTCGCGTCTGCGCATGTGCGCCATAAGATGGGTGCATCTGCACATACGCTCTGATCTACGGTAGTGTCTACGCATGCGCTGCACATTATGGACGCGTCTGCACATCTGCGCCAAATGACCGCGTCTGCGCATGTGTGGCGAACGACTTCCGCGTCTGGGCATGCGCACCGGGTGCTTTTTTGGAAAAAAAAAGCTTACAATCGTCTTTGCCTGATAATGCTCCTGACCAAATAGTTTTGTAACTGGCATAAACTCTGCTGTAAATGTCCCTTTTGAACATGTATTTTAGATTTACCCATAGGATTTAGGTCGCTGGTTCTTAATCTTTCCATGGTCTCAGAGTAGGCAGATAGATCTTCTATTTGTTTTGTGGCCCATGTAATCATATTAAAACATATTTTAAAGCAATTCAGGATTTTCAATATGTCTGAGGAGACATGAGTGCTCAGAAGTGGTATTTTAATATGCTGTACACTGTACGGTGGCGGGTATCACTTTTTTTACTCATCAAAACTTCCTGTGTGTCTGAATATAAAGTAATTTTTTTGCAAAGAAAGCATTCCCATCATGGTAACAAAAACAGATACACACAAAGCGCACCAGAGGTTACTGAACAGCTATAATTAAAGGACTTGTAAAAGGCGTGTATCCCCAAGAATTTAAAAATTAAAGAGTCAAGAACATTTCTTAGTAATAAAAAGAAGGGGGTCTACCACAGACCCCACACACACCCAAGACAAGCGGTACCAAGCCTGCTATAAAAACACCAGTGTGCACATGCACTATACAAGCACAAAACACAATACAGATACGAACATTTAAAAAGACCAGTTGGTCACACAGAAAACCACCCTGAAGGCTAAATAGTGCCAGAAAGTGGAAGCACTCTCGGGTAGAGGTCACTCTATGCGTTTGCCGATTGGCTGGGGCAGAGGCCAGGAAGCTCGCGCTGTGGTATCATCTCCGCAACTTGTGCGGTCCGGACATTTGGCGTCAGTGCGCGGTTCCAGCTCACGCTTCTCTGGTGAGTGCCCGCCTCCCCCCTTCAGCGGTCTGCCCGGCAGTAGTGCTTACACTTTCTGGCACTATTTAGCCTTCAGGGTTGTTTTCTGTGTGACCAACTGGTCTTTTTATATGATGGTATCTGTATTGTGCTTGTATAGTGCATGTGCACATTGGTGTTTTATAGCGGGCTTTGTACCGCTTGTCTTGCGTGTGTGTGTTTTGTGGTAGACCCCCTTTTTTTTATTACTAATAAATGTTCGACTCTTTAATTGTTCAATTCTTGTTGATACACGCCTTATACAAGTCCTTTAATTATAGCTGTTCAGTAACCTCCGGTGCGCTTTGTGTGTATCTGTTTTTGTTTCCGGGGTCTTCGTTTGGAGCCCCTTTGGGAGCGTTTTATTGAAGAGGCGCTTCCACACAGCCATCAACAAGGGGAGACTGACCTTATAAAACGATTTTGGACAGCTCGAGCGCGGATAGCTTTTTTCCAATCAAAGTAACACCTACAGTAGTTATACATGCCATTCAGCCATACTAATAGCTTTGAGATTTATGAACCTATATAATCTTAGCTTTAAACCTTTATCTAACAAAATTACGAAAGTTCTTCAAGATGGGAAAAACCTTTGTTTAGCAGAGCCATTCTAAAAATCTTTCCCGAAATGCGTTTACCCTTTACAAATGTTACATAAAACGGATATTTCTCCTCTAACCAAAACGTTTTTCTATCCTTTTTTGGGGTGGGGAGAGGAGAGATTAAGTAATACAGCTCAACCCCAATATAGCACGATGCGCTACAACGCGAATCCGCTGATAACGCGGTCTGAGCGTGGCTCCCGAGATTTGATTTGAAAACCTCCATTTTGCTGGTAAATCCTCGGGCCGAAATGTTAACGCGATCCGGGTTATAACGCGGTCTCATTCTGTGGCCCCCAAGGACCGCGTTATAACGGGGTTCAGCTGTACTTTGAATAGACTACAACTGCCATTTGACAAGGGAGTAATACATTTCCAATGTTAAATATTTTAATCACATGTTGCACTTGTGAAATATGCCAGACACACAGGACTGATCAAGGATTTACATCTCTGTCTGATTTTGCAGTGTAACATTTCCTTAATACTTAGCTGTGCCTCCGATGTGCTCTATTTTTAACTATATTACTCCAATCTTATGTACTTCACAAAAACACCGAAAAAACGGATAGGTTGTTAAACTTTTGTTCACCTCTGCCCATTTACAAAATCATGGATTTAATCAATTTCTTTTAGTTTTTTTCTTACCTTTGTGTATCTATTTTTTGTTTCGTGGAACCATTGAAGTATTTCGAAAAATCGAGGAACCCCTATCTGGCTGACAAATTAGGTTAATTTCACACCTCATGATCCCCCTCTACCCATGTATTTCTCTCCTCTGTCTCACTCACTCTCCCGCCTCACATATTTATCTCCCCTGCGTTTCTCTTACTCCCTCTTACTCACTGTCCTCCCGTCACTCGTCCCTACCTTCTGTCAATTACCCCAAACAATCCCCTCCCTCACAAAATACATACAAAAAAAAACAGCCCCCTAAATAAATGTAACTCCACCCCGCAATACATAATAAAAATAACTGTCCCCGCCAATAGATATTAAAAATGCCCCCACCAATACATCTTAAAAAAGTCCCCCACCGCCTCAAATTTTTTAAAAGACCCCCCCCCCCCAATACATATTTAAAAAAAAAAAAAAGGGCCGCATGGGTAAAATCATTATCATCATCATCATCATCTACCCACCCCCCTGCATGTCACATCTCCCTCAAATACCCACTCCCTGAATCTCACATCTCCTGCATATACCCACCCCCCTGCATCTCACATCTCCCTCTCCCCCCAATATGCCTACCTCAGGCGGCGGCAGCAGCGAGGACTGCACACACGCATGCACTAGCAGCAGGAACTGGAAGTGCCGCACTTCTAGAGCGCGGCTGTGAGCGGGCTCTGGGGGGGTGGGGGGGAGAAAGGGGGGAGAAAGGGGGGAGAGAGCCAGGGGAGCCAGGAAAGCTGTTGCGGGCTGGGGCGGCTAGGCAGAACCCCTGGGACTGCTCCATGGAGCCCCAGGCTTCCACAGAACCCTGGTTGACAATCACTGCACTAAAGTGAAGGATCATTTTGCGTTTCTTGATTATGTGCTTATTACTGAAATGCCGTGTGACTGTGATTCAGTAAGTTGCTTAAGCGGAAACACTGCTCAGTTGTGTAAAGTAGCACTGCTTCAGTGTCCATACAGAGCCAAGTTGTGTCTATTTAGAAGACATCTTCCTCCTGCTGAAGCGTTCACCACCTTCAGGATTAGGAAGCAGCTTGATAGCACATTAAATGGGGTAACTTTTCTCACTTGAGGGTACATATAACATTTAAAAATAATAAAGATGTATTGCTCTTGTACAAAATTACATATAGAGGATGGTACCGTGTTAGACAGTAGAACAGAAACACAAAGGTACAATACCTTTAATAGCCAATGCGATGTTAAAAATATTTGTTTACACAAATGAAGCTGAAATGAATTTTTTACAATAATTACACCCATGTATATTAAATCTAGAATTACCAGGCTGTACGGCTTATATAAATAGGGCATCATCTTTATTTGTATAAAACTAAATTCTGCCTGAAGGAACTTGTGTGGTCCGGAAAGTTCGCACTGTAACCACGAGTTCGCTATTTAAAGGCATCTCTTCTACCTTACTTTTGTTTGAACAAACCGACACAGCACAAACATATTAATGTACGCATATAATAATCAAGCTACCAAGCAAACAAAGCAGATACAGATATTTGTAAATCTGTGGTATTATGCCTGTGAAACTTGTGGAGCAGAAACTCTAAATGAGGGGGGCAAACACTGAAGATAAAACTTAAAGAAAAATTAAATTGAGCCTCAAGCAAAATGAGAAAATATGGCACCACCAGCATACTTACGAAGGATGACGTGCGTGATAACGAATGCAAAAATAAACACCGTCAGAAAGGACAGAGATAAAATGAACATGTAAAAAAATCTGTAGTTTCTTTTCCCCACGCAGTTGCCCACCCAGGGACAGTGGTGATCAAAGCGTTCTGAAATGAGAGGCAAAAGAAACAAAAATATATGGCATAGGATTAATCAAAACGATCCTTCAGATAGGTCAAATCATGAGTGAATGGCAAAGTAATAATGCTTACTGGATGCAAAGCATTTCAGTTTGATAAATTACCTCTTTCTAAACGTTTTTGCCGCTCACAAATGTTCTGTTGGAAACATCTCCTTTTTAGAGCAAAATGTGTGCACGGTGATACTTTGAATTCTTTTCCGTAAAAAAGGAAACAAATATATACATACACAATGGCTACAATAATTAACTATGACCAAAATCAAAACTGGAGCGAATGAGTGACATGACTAAGGCAGAGCCCCCGGTGGCGCAGAGTGCGCTAACCTCCTTAAATCTTTACCGTCCCGCCCTGGCTCATGCAGCGCGCCCAAACGCGGGCACGTACGCTCTCCCAAGCTTGGTGCGACAAGAGTTCGACTTCGGATCTCAGAGCAGGGTCATATGACCCTGCTCTAACCAATGGGGAGAGAGAGGCAGTGCTGAGCGGAGAGAGGTGGAGGGGGGGAGGGGGAGCGGAGAGCGATGGCATGTACTACTGCAGGCTTAACAAAAAGCATGACATGATTAATGCTGTTACAAGAGCAAGTGATTTCTCCTAATTGCAATTTCAGTACCTGTAGCTAGGGATTTGGGCTTTTAAATGTGGGACATGTTAGTCACAGTTTCTGCAAGAAGAAGCGTGAGGGAAAGATGGTGTGTGTAGGCAGCAGCCCACATTCAGTGGCAGAGGGCGTAAAGTGAGTAAAACTGGTGTGGGGGACTCAGCCTTATGATGCAAGTTATTTGTTGGTTGCAATGTAGTGATTAGCAACATATTAAAGTGATGTGCTTGTTAAGTTTACCCGCAACCTACAAGCAGAACCACAAGAATTAAAGTGCACCACTAACAAAGATCACTTGCATCCAGTCAAAAAGCAAAATTGTAAGGGGATTTAAAAAAAAAAAAAAACCAGACTGGAAAAGTAATACGCACAAAAAGATACGTCTGCATAACACAAGGAGACAAACTGAAAAAGAAAAAAAGCACACGAGTGAAAGATGGGAAAAGTTTAATATTTTGGGATAAAAAGTAAACAAAAAAAACCTCTAAACTCTAAAGTGCACCAAGACCTATCTATCTATATCTACAGTATATTAGTAGAAGATATCTTATCCTTTAAAGTGCACCCAAAATAATTAATAAGTTAACAAGGGTATGCAGTTTTTGGTCTACCAATGATGTTATGGCATTAACTATAACTATAGTATTGGTATGCAATATGATACATATTGAACACCAAAGTAGCATTAAAGCTGCAGTTCAAGCGGCCGTTTAAAAATAAATAAATAAAATAAATATATATATCCCATTCAATATGTGCATCAATACAATCTGCACACTGACAAGTGATTAACTAAGCTGGAGGTTAATCTGTTCTCCTGTAATCGATCGCTTGCTCCAGGTTATTTAATTCAGTTCTTGCACAGCATTCTGGGCAATGTAGTCCTGGAATATGATTGACTGGGCAGTTACTCGATAAAATTGGTGCACTACTAGAGAGAGGGGCGGGTCTCAAGAGCCAGAGCCTATCAGAAGGGGAATGGGGCTGTCACTTTGGAAATGCTTCCTACATTAGAAACATCTAAAAAAAAAAAAAAAAATTTTAAAATGCTACAAGTATTTTCTCATAGTACAGAACTGATTTAAAAAGAAAAACAAAAAACATGTAGGATATTGCTTGAACTGCTGCTGCTTTAAAGTAATACTAATAGTTGGCTGTCATGTTAAAGTGATAACCAAAGTCTTATGTTTCTCATTATGATAAGACATACAATAACGCGTGGTATAGATACAGCTCTTAAAAAACTAATCATTTCGGAGATATAACTGAACCCTATAGCTTATTCAATTCCACAATTCTTCAATAACAAAGCGCATTAAACCTCTTCCACGACCAACTTATTCCATAGTGCTGGGACGTGCCTTGCAGCTTAATAAAGAAAGATGCAATTACGTTATGACTGTCAAAGTCCATTTACATCCAGTTTCTAAATGTGGTAACAGAAAAGTGAATTTGTGTGTCACTTTGACGCCCGAGTTCACCATTGTGAAGTATTGTGAATTTTACAACCCTAACGTGCTCTGCTGGTTATAGCCGGGTAAAATTAAACTCAATTTTAACATGAGCCTCCAAATCGGGGAGAGAAAAAAAGATGGCTGCTGGCATCTCCACCGCTTCTGACCCGTTATTCATGTTATTCTCAAGTAACCAAGCAACCATGACATGGTATTAAAAAAAAAAAAAATCAGATTACATAGAAAGAAGCCTATAAAATATGCTTTCTTATAAAGTTAATAAACATTTAACAGGACTATATATCTGTATTCGTATAATTTCTGCAACACCAAAGTACTGGATACTCAACTATAATCTTGGGCATGTTGATGACAGAGTATCAATGTCAAATGCATATTTTCTGGGGCAATAACTACACACCATAAAATGTCATGTATAGTGCTCCATACACTGGGGGTGGGGGGGGGGGTGAGATTGTGTACTCAGAAGCACAATTGTTCCAGTGTTTCCTCGGTTAACCGCATGATTACCAAGTGATTTTTATTGTTCCTCTGAGGTTTGGTAATGTCAAAATGGCTGCTGGCTTCATTAGCAGTCACACTATATACTTTTCATGGGTGCAAAATCGGCAGTAATCATAGGTTGAGGGGAAAATGGACAGCACAATTCAGCACTCTGGGTATCGTCTGACATAGCCACTACATCTTGGGGTTTGGCACTCCAGGGGCCCTATGACATAGTAGCTACGGCAAAATATAGTTGCTAACTTTTGTAAAAGAGCAGAACGCGAAGAGGACTCCTCTGCAGAAGGAGAAGTTATGGAGTTTGAGTCATTTCAAAATATGATAGTAACACTTACCTACACAGTTATCACACAAGCTGCAATGAGAGGCACGAGGTGGGCGGAAAATTTTGCAGGTAAAACAATATTTCAATTTCACCGTCTGTCCATTGATGACCACTTCTTTCGTTCGGGGCGGAGGCCGATATCCTCCTGAAGCAGACCCATTGGCGACATCTGCAACATAGAACAGTCCATTAACAATTGATATCAAACTGTGGATATATCTTTTTAAAAATCATTTAAAGTTTTCAATTATATTCAACACAAATACAGGGGAAAAAAACACAAGGGTAAATGGAGGTACAGTATAGTCGAGGGGTGGGATGTGCAGAGAAAAGCAGGGCCTTTTTCTTGGTGGGCAGGGGAAATGCGGGTCTTTTCAATTCGTTTGGTTGAAAGAGGCCCAACTCTATGAAGTGCACACAGTTTCAGGAATATATAGGATATGGAAAAATGTTGTTCGAGAAGAGCCAATTCTGCATAAAAATGTCCAACAATGATGACGTTCAGAATAGAGAACAAAGAAGGAGCACAGCGCTCATAGAATATGTGAAAAGAGAAAGAAACACGAAATAGTGCAACAGTTTGACAAAGTGAATTGAAGGATCAATTAACCAGCGTCAAATGCACTCACACACTCAAAATTCTTTTCAGCATTAGGAACCAATGGTGGGATACAGGATGGTGGTCTGTGTACAAGCAAGGATCGGAGAGTAACTCCAGGATGTTTCAGATATGAAAAAGATAAAGTGTCAACACAGCATAATTCTTTAACGCTGCTTATAGACAGAATTAATCAAATCGATGTACTCACACTGTACAGTGCAAAAAAGTTCTGAGCTCACTAGCAAATGCACAGATTATCTCCCCACTCCACAGCCTCCAGCGATGAATCAAGCAATTACGGGAACAGTTCTGAAAGGATGCATTGCAGATGCAAGCCTGGCAGGTTCCTCTCAGGCTCAGCAGCACAAAAACGCTCGTCCTACGCGTCTCCCCGGGCTCAAAATTAAAATGACCAAAAAGTCAATTATAATTAGCCAGAAATTTGCCCGTTGTCGTACCAAACAGTGGACACAAGTATTTAGGATTCATATCGAGAAGGGGAATTAGACACCGATGGATACAATGGATACAATGGACATATTAGAATATATTAGCAAACACTAGTAATAAAAACAAGGAATAAAGATCCAAGAACATAAAGCCTGCCCACATGGTGTTAAAACGGCTAACTTTAAAATCAGAGAAGACTGGTGAGCTTTTTAATATTAAAGAATTTATCATCAATTGCAAAATGGATCTTGTAATCTTTCCCCTACGCTGCCCCTGCAGTAAGGCATATATTGGGAGGACTACTAGGATGTAGCGCACTAGGATTTTGGAACACCTCCGCAACATCACAATGGGGTTAGAATGTCAGTGTCCCACTCCATTATAAACAAGCTCATAACTCTGATACCGCAGGAAGTACATTTATTGCATTGGAACATGTTCCCCCTAACTGGGAATGTGGTGATAGAGTTAGAACCTTGTCCCAAAGGGAAACCTTGCGGATTCTACAACTTGGAACATTGCAACCTGTAGGTTTAAACAGATATTGATTTAAATGTAATGGTTTACTCTTGTTTTTATCATCATTTATAATCTCTCCCCAGCTTTCTCTATACCAATCTTTATTTTTCATCTTTTGGGTTTAATGGGATTTATTTGTGTTCACCATGTTTTTATTGTTTTACTATTTAGCTTTATGTTCTTGGATCTTTATGAATTGGTTCTTGTTTTTATTAGAAATGTTTGCCAATATATTATGCTTTAGCCAAGTATGTGTCCATTGTATACATTGGTGTCCAATTCCCCTTCTTATTGATATAGATCCCTCCCACTTGTGTCCACTGTTCGTTATTATCTTTGTTGAAAATGCTGTATATGGTGTTTATTGCTCATCATCTATTAATAAAGTTTTGTTTGTCAATATTAGCCTAATTATCAGTCGTGATGCGATTGATGTCAAGATGCTCATGGCGCAGGATGACATCCCGTTCTGTATGACGGCGCGCACATTTCTTGCTATTTAAAACTGACTTTTTGGACATTTATATTTTGAGCCCAGCGAAGCTGGTTGCCCAGTGAAATGCATAGGACGGTCATTTTTGTGCTGCCAAGCCTGGGCGGATTCTGTCCACCCAGCATCTACATTCCCTAAGAACTGTTCCAGTGCTTGCCTGCTTGATTCAACGCTGGAAGCTGCTGAGTGGGAAGATAATCTGTGTATTTGCTGCTGGTGGAGCCTGTGAGTGCAGAACACTTTTTTCCAATGTACAGAGTGCGAGTACATTGATTTTATTCATTTCTGTCTATAAGCGGCGTTATAGAATGCTATGTTGGCATTTTATCTTTTTCATATATGAAACATCCTGCAGTTACTCTCCGATCCTTGCTTGTTCACAGACCTTCATCCCCACCATTGGTTCCTAATGCTGAAAAGAATTTTGAGTGTGTGAGTATTTCACGCTGGTTAATTGATCTTTCAATACAGGGCCATACTGTGTGTTGCACTATTTTGTGTTACTTTCTCTTTCCATATATTCCATGAGTCGCTCTCCTGTTTTGTTCTCTTCTGTGTTTTTTACCCTTGAAGTTATTTTTTGAGCAGCACCTTAGAATTATCAAACCGTTTGCATTTTTGTTTACCCATTTATATATTTAATCACTAAATATCAAGTCACTTATCACTTGCACTAGAAATAAGTTTACTGCGCTTAAACACATTTATGTAGTTCAGCATAGAGTTGGGCAATAACAAAACTTCCGACGTTAACTACAGATGTAGCCGAACATACTGTTTTTGTGGCCGCAGACAAACATGCTGAAATCAGCGGCCAGTACGTACAGTAGCACCAAAAACCGTAAATTTAGCAGCCCGTGAGGATTAACGCTGCAGGGGTCCCTGCTCCTGAATGGGACCCACAGCATTAATCCTTCACGTGCTGGGCCATCAAGAAAACAATACTAACCTTTCAGATGAGCTGCGCAGCTATCTCTGTGTGCCATCACCAGCAGCTCTAAAGGTAAGTAGCAGTCTCCGGTCTGACCCAACCACCTGGGTGATGTAGATGCCCAAATAAGGGTCTCTACAGCATGAGGGGCAGGCTATAGGACCATATTTGGTCATCAAGAAGTTTTGACAGACCAGAGACGGCTTCTTACCTTCAGAGCTGCTGGGGACAGCAGCACAGCTACTCCACAAGATTAGTGTTGGTTTCTTGATGACTCGTTACATTATACAGTAATACGTCTTTTAAATATTGTTTGGTCTGCAGCTTTAAGGGATCTAGATGTCTGTGGGATAGATTATCTAGGTCAAAGTGCTTAACATGCAAATATCCAATTATTCTTTATTACAGTAGGTCATTTATATTTCTCTTTGATATCACCATCCTTCAACCAACAGGTACAATCTTGTTTAGACATACCTGGTTTACAAATCGGAGTTATAGAAGAGTGGTTTAATGGACAACAGAACCAGAGTTAATTCATATTTAAATTGCCATCTGTCCCAGAGTGTAAAGGAACACGTTATTGTGTATTTATTCAAAAGATTAGGTCATCTATTATTCCTAGGGAGCAATAACGAGTTCACAGTCTAGGAACAGAGCCCACTTTTAAATGCCAGTGGATCAATTGACTTAAGCGTGAAGCATAATATGATATTAGAAAAAGGAGTAACTAATCCCCAGAATAGCGATTTTACGACAGACCCCTTCTCTTTGGGTTTTTCTTTTTTTCTAAATATATTTGGAGCACTTAAATTGTCATTTATAGAAGACTTTTCTGAGAACAGGAATTGGTATAATCCTGAAAAGATACGTTAATCTGGCCAGTAAATTCATATTTACGAAGTAAATATTTCCAATACTGGATATAACATTTATTCTGGCTTTAAGATCGTTCATATGTTTATCAGTTTTGGGTAATTGAAGTGACGTACCCAAGATTGTGCAAGTGTTAGTCATGGGTTCAGTTCTTCCCCCACTTTTTTTTTTTTTTTTTTTTATCCAATGCCTTCTAATACCTATAATATACCAAGGCAATAAAATCATCATGCAAAACATCCCAGGGAATAAGGACAAAGTAAAACTGTAATTTAATGAAAACCAGAAGGCACTTGAAAGGAGTCATAAACCCATTAAGTGACTTTTTTGTTCATTTTACCAGCACAAAACATCCATAAACCATTTCCACTCTTGACCCTAAAACGTCATTATTAACCCACAAGAATGCAAATATCACAGAAAATACAGATTGACTGAAATGACTGCATCAGGACTAGGAAAGATGATGGTAGTGATAGATGACTAATTGCTTGTTTGTTGTGATGACTGTTTATTTTGTTCTAAGAAGGTTCGCAAACAGGACGTTTTAGCTCTTCAACTTTCTTTAGGGATCTGTTTAATCATGCTAACAATTTTGCATCTTACAGAATGAACCCAGGCTAGGAGCTTCGAGGTCTCCAGTGAACAGAATGAGTCTGCCGTTTTTATATCTAGGCTTAAAGACAATCATATCTTTACAAAAATGTAGGTAAGCAAGTTGGGGGGCTATGAAACATGGGCCACTGATAGGGAAGCTGCACATCTTGATGGAAGCATAGAGGCAAACTAAAAGTAGTGTAAAGTGCGCATTTCACTTCCTCCGGGACACTCTGAAAAAGCTTCCTAGGATGAAGTGAAAAGCGTGTAGGTGGATAGCAAGATGGCGTCGACACGTGGCATGAACTACAGAGTTAAATCTAACTTGGTCCCATAGTATGGAGGACTGTTTATACTAGCAGAATACATCATACAGCATCATCCCAAGTATATGACTCTCTCCTACATATATTTTACTCTCAGTGACTCACAAAAGTCATCTTTCCCAATAATTGAGTTAGTTGCTGCAGATTAAGAGGGATTCTCCATTATAGGGTAGTACCAGCTAATATTTACAGAGGAACAAGGGGAAAATTTAGCCATTGCTCTTTAAGAGTGACTCCCCTTTATTGAGAACCAGTTGGCATCTACACCTGAAGCAGGGGAGCCATTAATTTCAAGTAACAAGCAAGCAATAAGTGAGTACATGTGACGGTGAAGGGGTACCCAGGCCATAAATAAAAGGTATTTGGCCCAGCTTGGTGCCCCTGAGCCATACTGGGGAATTGTAAAAATATCAGCTCTGCAACCCAATCATGGCAGAAACACTGTTTTGTGATAAAACTGTATGTGTCTTATTCCAGGAGTGTTAAGCAGCGGACATTTCCCTGCTTCAGCACAGACCAGAATAATAAGACCGGGAAGGGGAATAAATTACATTCAGGTCCCTCGGTATATGCCTGAGAACCCACAGAACCAGGGGGGAGGGGGGTTCAGAGTAAGGTAATTTTTAAGATTGTGGCAGTGTTTTCGTGTAAGCACGTGAAAGGAAAAATGGTTTTAAAACCCAACAGCTAGCAGCATAGCAGGCGGCGTTTTGCCAACTTTCACTAGGAAGCTCCTAGCGCAGTGAGATTTGCTGTGAGCGCTGGCTGGGTAAAATCATGAAAAAGTTTATAACGCAATTTTTATAAAGTTATATAAAGAATGAAAGTCCCCTTATTTTAATTGTTCCAACAGTATATGAATAAGGGGATTTTCATTCAGACGGCCGTAACAGAGGAAACACTGAATTTGTAATCACTGTACTTTAGAAACGCATAGCAGGACATTTCTGCGAGGTAAGTGACGCATATTTAGCCCAGATTTCTAAGACAGCCCGCAGGCTCAGAGCCAAGAAGTCTGAAAAAGTCCGGAGTTAAAAGGCTTCGGCCAACTAAGGTGTTAATTGGGGAGGGGTAATGCAAGCATCCCAATCTTAGCAAATGTCCAGGCAAATGTGCCAGATGTCCGGCCAGCTCATACAAAATGTCGCCAGGTTTGCACATGCCCTTAGCAAACAAAGAAGCCCTCTTTCAGGTTTTGCCAAGTATGGGCAACTCTGGGATAGGTGGGAATATTTGTTCCCATGGAGAGATTAAAGGTTAAAGATAGGGGTTTTTACTGCATAAGAATCCCTGCAGCCGATCTGGAGTCAGATTCATCATGCAGTGAAGGTTCCATCTAAGCTTGACTTTAAACTTTTTACCATCGTAACCAAGAGTTCGTAAGAACTAAGGATTCCAGAACCAATTCTACGGCGGTAGAAAGAAAGCAGCTCCGACGGAGAAATAGCAATTGCGAGAGGCGCCACTGTCCAAAAAACTGTTTTCGGCTCTGTTTGCACACAACTCCCGCTCCTGGCAAATTGTGCCTTGAGACTGTATTTCAAGTGTTTTTATAAACTGTGTGTGTTCATTCTGTAAATAAATCACAATTTATTTTACCTCTTCCCTTTGCTCAATCAAAAGATACGAGTATTAAGGTGTTAAAAGTGCTGGTCTCCCGTGACAGTACTCACCAAAGCCCTCAATCCTATTGGATGCGGCAGTGTACAACTGGATTATTTAAATTTATCTTTGGGAGAGTACTACATGAAAATTATATTAATAGCCTTCTCAAACAATAATTACAATTGGAAAGTAGTATGATTTTGGGGGCACTAAGCACTGCAGGTGAAAATTCTGAAACCCTCTGTGAATCTTGGTATTTATATGTATATTTTAAGAAATACTGCATGCTAATGTTGTCTTTATATTATTATTTATATTAGAGTTGTAATGAATTATTGATGGTGTCACATATGGCACCCAGCTAGCACACAACCTGCATACGTGACAAGGGTTAATACTGACGCTCGCAAGCGCTCCCATCTTTCACCTCCGCAAAGGTCCGTCAAATGGACAATAATTCCTCTACAGGATCCAGGATTAATACACAGCTCACAAGCTGCCCCACTTTTCACATTCGCAAAGGTCCCTCAAATGAGTTATATCTCTTCTTAATCCATCCCAATATACCACCGCCACGAACAGCACACAAGTGAACACGCGACTTAGATATGCAAACAGGGTTAATACACACTGCTACTCTAGCCACCCCACCTTTCTCGTCCGCAAGGAACCAGTGAGTTAAGATTAACCCCATCTCAATTGCAAATCATATCTATCCACTGCCACCACCCCGGGTCCAACACAGACAGACGGTATTACCAAAAAAAAAACCACAGTTACAATACAAGGCAGAACAGCTTCTTAAATTAAAAGGGTAAAACAGACAGACAATCATATAGCAAATGCTATGGTTCTCCATCAGAGAGGCCACTGGTTCAGAACAGGAGGTCTCACGTGCTTTGTCCAAAGCATGCCTCAGGTGAGATCCGATTTTCAAAATCTTTTTCCAGACTTAAATATATTCTTTCCTCATGGCACCGGCATAAGCCCATCCCTTCCAGAGGATGCTTTGAAGCTGTCCTACCCAGACCATATCTATAGCATTTGTTTACAACAGTTGACACCTCGAGTGGGCTACCCAGGATGGACCCCTGCCCCAATTACGCCCCATTGAAGTTCAAAGCAGACCAAAGAAACAGGCCTGACCTTATTAAAACCCAGCATTTTGTATTTTGTTAAAACAAGTGTAGCTCATTAACCCTTCAAGCACTAATGGGATTAAACTACCTAGTATCATGATATTATGACAGATGGTTTTTAATAAACATTTTTTTTTTACATTTAGATGTGATGACTATGTCAAGCTACTCTGCTCTTGAAATCCTACTCTGTTTTGTTGGAGATTGTGCACCTTCATTATTATGAAATTAGAGAATTAGCACCTGGTACGGATTGGGAGTATTCACTTTTGTAATTAATCCTATTACTACCAGAGGCGCAGCCGAGCAAATTTGATGCACACTCCTCTGGTACTAAGAGAGCCCTTTCTTCCATGGTTAATCCTTTTCATCTCTGTCCTTCACTTTATGGCAATAATGGTGTAATTGGGGGAGGAAGAAAGTTTTTTTGGTGTCATTAGATCATTTATTGCAAAATAAATTAATTTAAAAACACATTTCACGCATAAAAATGTTAATGTTACCTAAAAACATACATTTGATAATTCTCAAGAATGAAATGTGCTTTCAAAAGAATTACATTTTCTATAGATTTACCATCATTCTCTTACATGCTTTCTTCGAACAAATATTTATTGCACGAAATATTGTTATCGTGATAAAATGTATTAATATTTAACGTGAAAGTTTATTGTTATAGCCATACCCCAGTGAGATGTATGTACCTTTACTTTATAATCAGCAGGAAAGACCGCTAAGGAGAGATCTCTAAACAGCAGATTCTTGTAACCCGGGTTAAGATGATAAAGCCAAGGAAGAATATGGAGTTGTTTCATTGGTAATCCGAACGTGATCAGAAAAAAAAAAAAAAAAAAAAGGTGGATTAATGGGCACTGCAACAGCCAGAGGGAGCTCAGGGAAAAGTGAGGCTCCTGAGAGGTGCGAGTGAGGACCAAACAATGTGCCTCCAATGCGGGATGCACGATCAGCTGTGCAGCCCAGGACGTTACACTGGTTCAAGGGACTCATCAGTCACTGCAAGCACCACCTGAATACCCGTTAAGCAAACATGCAAAAAAAACTTAAGATACGAGACACGCAAAAGAAGTTATTCAACACGAGTGTGTAAACAGAATTATTCTTCCCGATTTTCTCCTTCTAGCCAAGTAATGACAGTTCAAACCTGTGGGTACTAGCCCCTAACCTCTAGGTAGTAAAGAAGGCTGATTTCCTGGAGTGGCTGTACAATTGTCCTTCCCGTCCTGCTACACAGTGTCGATTATGAGCAATACAGAATACCCCCCAAAAAACATGCAATGGGTGGGAAATCTCGGTGTGTGCGGCCATCAGACGGAGACTAATCAGAAAGAAAAATGGTGTTTCTTTTGGGGGGAATGGATTACATACTAGTGTGCAGAGCCTCCTCACCCCCCCCCCCCCACACCTATCAAGTTCATAACAAACGTATGGATGTCGGCACAGGTCGCTGCGCTCCAAATATCTGCTTGGGAGAACCTTTCTGCCCATTAAGTGGATACGGCCCTTGAGACGAGTATTCACATTAAACAGCAGTGGTATCCCTGCCTTATTATAACCTTCCAGGATTGTCGTTTTAATCCAACTTGCAATAGAATCTTTTGATGCGGTTTGTTCTCTGACTTCCAAAAAAAATAAAAAAAGAGAGAACAAAGAGCCCATCATATTTTCTCTATGCTAATGTTTTCTAAATAAATCTTTAGGCACCCAAGTCGAAGTCTAAGCAATAACATTTTTCTTCCTTTTTGTCCTCTTAGAGTAGGGCAGAACGAAGGGAGAGGCTGAGGTAGAACAATAAGGTTATTTTGGACCTGAAGTCTGGAACCATTCTGAGGACTATTTTGTCCTGATGACATATTAGAAACTGATGTTTATATTAAAAAGGACTGAATTTCTCCTTCTAGCAGTGCTAATGATTTTTGGCATAGAGCATTAAGAAAAAAAACGTTGAGTTAAAAGGAAGCAATGATTATTTTCCAATAGCCTTAAGGAACCTTTTTATCAAAGGTTTGAGATGTGAAGTATTCCCCTCAAACAGCTGATGGCTGCAACTTAGACTTCAAACCGAGTCGAGAGTTTTTTCTCAAATCCTGCTAGGAGAAAATCTAATATGCATATTATTTGCATAGAAAAAATTGGTCTAAAGAAAGACCAAAATATCCGGAGCTCTAAAACAGTAATAGTGGTGTCACGCTGGAATCAAATGCTGTAATATAAAGACATATGTCCAGTACTTGAAGGGTCTAGGATGAAAGTCTGCAAGTGCGTGGTTTGTAGGTGCTTTTTTTCAAGTGCTTTTTTCAATGTCTCAAGCAAAATGGCAATAAGGGGTTAAATTCAATAACCACTCGTATACAGCAGGCAATGGTTGCTTTACTCACGCAACATCAGACCGTTAAGACCCAATCAAACCGGAGCCCCGATCCGTCACATTTGGTGGCGGTTCCCCTGCGAAGATCCTGGAGGTAGGTAAGCGCTGCGTCACTCGTGGTAGTATTCACCGGGTGTTGGTCAGGCGATCACGCTGACTCCATGGCACCCTGCGTGATGTCGTCGCCGCCCATATGCGCGTCCTCCTCAGCTCAGGAATCGCCAAAAATCCTCGAAGGGGTAGGTTGCCGTGCACCAAAGCAGCTGGAGCGGGGCATGAACAATAAGGCAGGAAAAGCCTCTGCACAGCGTGTCCAGACTGGCGTGCATCCAGGCAGGTAATCAGCAAGAGAGTATATCCACATAGGAGCCGAAGCACAGCCACACCAAAGGAGAATAGGACACAAAAGTTCTTTCAAGAATTTATTATCTAAAAAGGCATAAGGACAGACATCCTAATAGCACTCTGACATGTTTCACGCACAGGGCGCTTTATCAAAGAGTAAAGCGCCCTGTGCGTGAAACATGTCAGAGTGCTATTAGGATGTCTGTCCTTATGCCTTTTTAGCTAATAAATTCTTGAAAGACCTTTCGTGTCCTATTCTCCATTGGTGTGGCTGTGCTTCGGCACCTATGTGGATATTATTTGCATAGGTTGAACTTGATGGACAGCAGTCTTTTTTCAACCTCATCTACTATAACCAGTGGTCGACAAATCACCAAAAAATCTACTCGCCGAACAAAAAAAATCTACTCGCCACCTAGTACCACATGTGTGCTGCTTGGGCCAATAGGAGCTCGCCACGATGTTAAATCCACTCGCCCGGGGCGTGCAAATGTATAGGTTTGTCGAACACTGACTATAACTATTTAATATTAAATTGCAATTTCAGCAGGATCCTCTTGATTGTAAGGACACTACGCTCGGTTACAAGCTATGCAAGTTGATTTTTTTTATATACACCCGTAGAAGGGTATGAATTACTTGTGGTGAAGAGCCTTATTTATCTAATTTTCACCTTTCAAGTTCCAATGCTGAAATTGTAGTCAGCTCAAGTCTGAATGGTAGAATGGGCCCTGAAAAAAAAAAAAAGCAATTTTATTGTAGGTAGCTCCAATGAAAGCTTTGGTAAAATGTACTTGCTACGAAAACTAGGCCCTTCTGGGCTAAAAAGGAATGATGGTCATTATCCTGGCTTTTTCCTGCAGGACTCTGGTAATAATTGGAAATGGGGTAAAAATTTGGCTAAAGGGGAAATTCCACCAGGAAAGGGTTGTTTTCCCGGTTCATTGAACAAAAAAGTGGAAACTTCACGTTGGTTCTGGTGGCGATCGAATCAATTTGCTAGCATCCCCACCTGCTAAACAGCATTGGGAATACTTCGGAATGTAGAGTTCACTGTCCCCGGTGGATTTGACTTCAGTTAAGGAAATTTCCCATTTTGCGATTCTTGAATGTAGATTGCTGGAATTAGTGGTACATGGTTTTCAGCACAATTTAAAATGCGATTTACAAACAAATGTGGTCAAGTTGTCGGAAACCTGACTATACTTTGGAACATAAGAATCGCCACAAAAACTGCTAGTTGGAAGAAATCTCATAGTATTGCAAAATTCCTGCACTACAAATCCGATTTCAATCCTGCCCTCTCCCAGGCTAAACAAACCTACTTTTCTTCACCAACCAACACTCAAGTCTAACCCAAGCCGCCTCAACTCAGTCTGACTCAATTCAGACAACCGTCTAACCGGTTTTTCTTCCTCCATTTCACCTCAGGACTTTGATGACTATTTCAAGTCAAAGGTGAATTGCATTCGGCAAGGCACCCCCCTCATTCTACACCTCGTCCTAGCTCTCCTTCTGCCTTTCTTGACTCTTTCCTCTGTCACAGAGGAGAAAGTGCAGCTGCTGATCTTATCTCCCTCTACCACTTGCCCCTTTGACCCCATTTCTTTACATCAAGTCTTGCTTCCTAATTCATCCACTCACACATTTTAATCTCATCCCTCTGTCGATACCTTTCCTACCGCCAAGCATGCAAGTGTAATACCTTTATTCAAAAATAGCAAGCTCGACCCTACCTGTATGCAACTATTGCCCCGTGTCCCTCTTGCCTTGTCTCTAAATACCTTGTATTCGCTTGCTTGCTCGATTTTCTTACCTCATATTCTGTCATAGATCTACAATCTGCTCACTCCACCAAAACAGCCCTCACCAAAATAACTAAACTTCTTTGCTGCCAAAGACCAAGGTCACAATACCCTGCTTATATTACTCGACCTCTCCGCAGTCTGATACTGGTGACCACCCTCTTCTCCTTCACACTCCATACCTGTAACCGAGCTGCACCCTGGATTTCCTCTTAGCTCTCTAAATCTTACCTTCATTGGCTCATTTGCCAACACCACCTCCTCTGTCGATCTCTGTGGGGTACTCCAGGAGTGGGTCATGTGACCTCTGTTCTCTTTACACAAACTTTAGGTGACGATCACATCCCTTGATTTAAAATATCATCTATGCTGATGACAAAAATTCACCTTTCACCCCTGTCCTTAGACCTTCCCTGAATGTCTCTCCGCCGTATCTTCCTTGATGGCCGATTCAAACTTAACATGTAAAAAATGAAACTCCTCATACTACCTACCAAGCCTGGCCGTTCTGCCCCCTTCTACTTTACTGTTGGCAGTACTATCATGCACCCACTAAACCAATTAAAGTTTTTTTTATGTGATATATTGAAGCGAGTTTATCTCCTAACTCAAGGTATGGGTACAAATTCTCATGTGTGTAAACCAAAACACAGTAGTTTTCTTCATGGTTTCTTCCTCCTGCCTTGCATAAATCATTACTTCTATATTGTTGATGATAAGCAGTCAGCTCAGCTGTATTTCCATTCCTTGGGCAGGTTTAATAAAGCAAGTGTGCACCCACTCTCTAATCTGACAACTAATTCCCGGCATTGGCAAAACAGTAGAGATTCTTTGCTGCACAGAAATAGCAATGTAATAGGTGCAATCATTAGTGCGGGAACATTACCTGAAATTTGTAGGGTTTTACACTGATCATTTTTAAGGCCACATGCCCCCATTCCGTGCTTTTTTGACACTCTTCCGTGGCTCACTGGCTTTGTTATTTAAGGGGAAAGAAACTCGCTGCAACATTAAGAAATGCTCCCAAGGGCTTCTCAGCCACCATACAACGCTGCTGCTGGATTAAACAGCTATGATGTACACACACACACACACACACACACACACACACACACACACACACACACACACACACACACACACACACACACACACACACACACACACACACACACACACACACCTTAAAATTTAAGTTTTGCAGATATTAAAAAATAAACACAAAAGGTGATCACACTTAGTTGCAACATGGTCAGGATGTAGACTTTCTGCAATAGTATAGCTTTCTGAATAAATGGTGCGACATAGGAGAAAATCCACTACAGGAACGCAAAGCTTACTGTACATCTCCGGCTGCTGCAGAGTTCACCTAAAACTCAACTGGACTACCTGCGTGGTGATCTTGCTGAATGTCAGAGTAGGCAAAAGTGACATTTTGGTGTGGCTTTTAAAGAATAACTATATACTGTTAAATATCTAAATGTTTGCCTTTGTTTTATGAGCGCAGATTTGAACCTTGGTTGAAAAATGTACATCTCCAATGTGACGGTAACTTTGTAACAGGCTATAATAATACACCAAAAATATAACTGGGTTGAACTGAACGAGGCTTAGATATGATAAAATATAATTTATTCCTTGAAAAAGGTGAACACAACAGATTATACAAATAACAGACAAAATATAGACACTTACTGAAAGGTTTGGACAAGAAAGCCATCAGGATACAGGATGGGCCATTTCTTCCATAATTCAGGTTCAGATGTAGACATCACGACAATACATGAAGATCATGAAGACCATGCATGAACACAACTGAGTAAAGGGTGACTGACTTATATACCATTTCAATCCTTTACTCTTAACCCTTGGCGCCGAGTTGGCTAGAAAAATCTCTTTGAAGTAGATTTTGGCTTCCCCTGTAAGTGTGAAGTACCACACTTAAAAAAAAAAAACTCCGCTCCTTTGTTCCTGCCCCTAGTATAAACAATCAGGGCAGTTAACTTTTGATCACAGGGCTATGCTAATTCTTTCAGGATGCCCTTCCTGCCCTATTAGCATAGCAGATGGGGTCTGCATTTTCAGAGCAGATCCAAAATCCCATATACACTTTAATATTTACACATTAAAATACCCGGTTCTGGTAGGTCCAGCGGGTCCAAACTTTCCAGACCTTAATGCCGGAACTGGTACACTATAGGGTCCAAGTTTCAGCCTGCTGCGACCTTCGGAACCGGAGATATACAAATACCATATAAACCGTTTCATATTTTATTATAAAAATCACCGTTAAAAAGAAATCTCAGTTTTTCACTAAATCCCATTGAAATCAACGGGGTCCGCCGCCATAGCGTTGAATGGCGGGCTCCGCCGTTGCAGTCAATGGGATTTCCCGCCATAGGCTTTCAATGGGGAAACGCCGCCATTGGAGCTTATGGAAAAAACACAAATCTTTACATTCGTCCACACTCCGTCTGGTTGGTCGGAGGGGGCTGGGAAGGGTCATGCATTAAAGCCGGAACCTGGGCTACATGCCACCCAAATCCCATCCCCCTGGTCATTCCAGAACCAGAGATATGGACTTACATTTTTCATCATTTTACACTTAGTCGTTTTTACGCCACGCGGCTTTTCCCCATTGGAATCAATGGCCGGCGCCGCCATAGACAATGCATGGCGCACGCCGCCATTAGATTCAATGGGACCTCCGCTCCGCCATTGAAGTCAATGGCGCGACCCTCCTCCGCTCGACCCCTTACGGGGGTCTCTCATTCCTGGACCCGGTGTGGATCGTGTGTGGGGGTTCCAAGGAGCTAGGGACAAAAAGAACTTTATTCCCAGGGGCCCTATAACTTAAGATAACCACGCCAATTGTCTTTGAACTTGACCGAAGTGATTAAACTCTTTTCAAAGACATTGTATCCACTTTTGCGGTCTGGATGGCTGCCAACCTGTTCCTCGAGGCCAGCGTTGAGGAATCTCCATTGAAGTCAATGAGCCCATTGACTTACAATGGGAAACCGCCGCTCCTCCTCTCGGACGCCACCTGCTGGTCGTCGCTGGAAAACAGGTCCAAAACCGCTACTTCTGCCATTAGAAAGCATGGAGGCTCAATGGCGACCTATGGACGGCTGCAAAATGGAGCCTGAAAAGGCGGGAAAAGGGAACAAAGGACTATAATCACTAAATTAATCTTAACCCCTTCCCTCCCGCATCAACCCTAGTGTATGTGTGAATGCAAACACCAGGATAACACAATACAGTTATACAGGTGAATAAACATTTGGATACTGAAGCAAGGTAAAAAACACATTACTGGATCTCAGTCCAGTTAACCCCTTGCTTCCCAGGTGAGAGTAGAGGGGGGCCAAATGGGGTGTAACCTCTTTAATCCCGGGCCAAATCCTCTCTCGTGACATCCAACCAGTTTCACAGGCACTTAAAATTGTCCAGACAACCGCTTCTTAGCCCAGATCCATGAAAGTTTAGAATCCATACTGTAGCATTCTTTTTATTTACTAAACCCAGCAGGGATGCAACTCATTCTCATGACACCTGTATTTTAAGGCGCACTGTTCCAGAGTATCTTCACAGGCTGGAAACCTCACCGTAGCAATTTGGAAGAGAGCAAATGTGCTCTACAAAAATGGTTTGTCTGAAATGGCGCGGTCTGGGTGTGGGAGGGCAACAGTCCGGCACTAGATGACTAGTTTAGACTACTCCAAGGAATTTTGCAAAGAAGGGAAATGGATGTGTCCTTTTTGTTATTCAAGATGGATCGCCCACAATGGTATAATGCAATCGCATGCAACATAATCTAGTATCCCACACACATTTCCACAAAGGATTAAATATTTCTGCTGTCATTTCTCAGTGTACTTTTCCCCACGCAGATTTGTTTTCTAAAATAAAGCCTACAGTCCCCGATTACAATAATAAAGTGAGTTGTCATCCCAGTTGAACAGTAAATTAGAAACTAGAAAATGGAACTGCTGATCATTTGTTTGGCTAACCTTCTCTCCAACAAAAACATCCTGAAGTCTCACACATTCGTACTGAAAAATAAAAATATATATCTTTTTTTATTTATTTTTTTTAAAGAAAGAAATCTTTTGTTTTTTCTAGTGTACAATGGTTGTTTTCACTGCAATAAAGGTGCATAAATATACATATTTCAAAAATGGAACATAGCTTATATCAGCACTAGACTCAAGAAAAATGCTCAAAGATGTTTATTCACCCATAACCGTTACCGAAACATCCGTTAACCCGTGTGTTAATAATAAGTGTATTTCATATAGCGCTTTTCTCCTAATGGGACTCAAAGCGCGTCACAATTACAGTACAGCGCGCGGTATGTAGCACATAGGAATGTTACATACACAGTTCCTATCCAGATCTTACAATCTATGATTTTGGTGCCTGAGGCACAGGGAAAAAGTGATTTGCCCAAGCTTACAAGGAGCTGACACCAGGATATGAACCAGGTTCCTCCAATTCAAACTCAGTGTCCTTGTTTAGAGTCAGTGTCTTTACGCACTCCCTATGGGTGAATAAGAATCATTAAGCTGCTTTCGTGAGTCCAGTTCGGATATAATTACCCAGGTTTCCACTTTTTCTATATGATATTTTGTATAAAGCACAGAAACAGAATGCACTTTCCAAGTGTGTCCCAATTTCCCCCTTGTAGCAGCACTCTTTACCAATAGGTCTGTTGAAATCAAGTGAAATCAAACAGTTCGGAAAATGTATTTCATATGGGCGCATAAAACTATCAAAAGTTTGTGATTATTTCTCCAAAACAGAAAGCTGCTACATGGATAGACAAACTGTATAATTGCAGATGTTAATTTACAAAAAAAAAAAATCTATTGCACAAATGGTGTAAACCGATCTGGGTGTCTGATGGGGTACATTAAAACACCATAGTAATACACAAAGAGAAGCATTTAGTGAAGGATAGATCATATATGGTGAAGATTTGACAATGTAAACGACCTTAAGCTTTAGGCTTTGATTAAGCAATACGGCTTTAAAGGATGCTCATTGCTATTATTTATTTATAAGAGGCTGGTAGAAAAGGAACCCAAGAGTAGCACTCAGGCTCACCCTCTGGTGATAAATGTAGTAGTTAAAACGTAATCGACGAGCTGAAGGTGTACACTGGATCCAGATGCCGATAGCCGTATTGGCTCAGGATCCTAAAGTAATAGTGTGTCAATAGACCAATGCTAATACTACACTAGATAACAGTCCTTGTAAAGGATTTGTAGGTAGGTGGAGACGTGCAGGGAATTCTCGTGAGCAAGATATCATACTGTAAATCAATTTAACAGGCAGACTGATAGACCAAAATGTGATAAATAAGACGGTTTGATTTACAGTAGCCGGTATGATTCCTGTGGTGTCCAGTATATAATATATCGGGTGTGCCACAGTTCAACCAGCAAATAAAATGTTTGATCAGAGCTTAACTGGGTCCTCCACATGTGACTGTTAATAATGATGTAGGTAAATCCGCACCATTACTATTGCTGACATGACCTCAAATAACCTTTCAAGGTGTGTGCAGCAATGATCTAGGTAGATCTGTATGATACCTAGACGATCTTTGCTAGATATAGCTGCTTAATAGATGCCGAGGTGAGTAGTGTGGACCGATAATAGTATATAAGGTCCTTTGGATTTAAACCCCTGAGCATTAATAAGTATGTGGCTAGCTCTGCAGCCACACCAGTAGTTTTGACCTCAAGTAACCTTGGGATTAATCTTATGTTCAGAGAGTGTCCTCTATTCATCCTATGTGGTTAGAGGTGGTAAAGTATAGGTTCTTTTATTATCAGGAGAACCATACACTTATAAATCATAAGTCAGCTGAGTGGAAATGGATCACAGATGAGGCAGATGCTAGTGATCAAAGGTAATGTACTGATAAGTAGCCCACGGGCACTGCTATTTTAGAGAGACTCATACTGTGGTGAGTATATAAGCAGGAGTGTATAACGTTGCAGGCTATTGAGATACAATATCTCTCAAACTTATCAGGAGTACATAGATCTTGAGAGAATAGTATCCCTGTACTGTATGTCTGAAGGAGGTTTTGTGTGTCCGTCGGGGCACTTAGAAAACCTATATTTTGCAGAGGCAGAGAGCCGCACAAGCTCGCAGTGTGAGACAATCAGGTGCGGTGGCGATCAGACTCTGCGCGTGCACGTCTGAAATTAGAGCCGACGCGCACGTTTCGCGAGAGACGCTTTTTCAAGGCAGATTGGTGAGTAATGATGAGGGAACCCTGCAGGCTAGCAGGTATTTATAGGTCCTCCAGGGGGATGACGTCATTCTTAACCCTTGCTGTGTCAGTGCATGTGTGGAGTTCTGTGCTTATATGCACAGCTATGAAGTCCTGTGTATGGGCATGCAATCTGAACAGAAGATGGTAGTGTGTGTCTGGCTAAGACTTAATAAAAGCATAGTTATGCAATATGTCTGGTATGCCATTACAGTCAGACTTATCGGCGTGAAATGAGATAATTCATTCCCTCTGATCATTCAAGGGTAGTAAATGATATTGTTGCAAGATAATACGGATAATCACAATATTATAGGTGCTCTTTACCTATTTCTATCCCTAGCTCGCCCAACACCTATTCTCACAATTAATATTATAGGTGCTCTTTACCTATTTCTGTCCCTAGCTCGCCCAACACCTATTTTCACAATTAATATTATTTATAAAATGTTTTACCAGGAAATACATTAAGAATTAAATCTATGTCCTGAGCATAGAGTTATGAGGACAAATGGTTACAAATATATAGTTACTTAAGTGAACAGGGCAGCGGTGCGCAAACTGGGGGTCCGCAAGATTCTTTTGGGGGGGGGGGGGGGCGCGGGAGGTTGCAGAGGTCCAGCGCTCTCCCCCCAGGCATTTAAATTAAATGCCAAGTGACCTCGCGAGGCCTCCTTACCGGGATTCTGCCAGATTCAGCACGTGTGACCATGGCAATGCAGCGGGGCCATGTGACGTTGCGGTTGCTATGGTAACGTGCCATCAAATGATGCCACGGGAGGTAAGGAGGGGGCGGCCAACGGAGCAGGTAAGGCAGGGGGGCGCTGCAAAAAACGTTTGCGTGCTCCTGGAACAGGGTATACATTATATACAAGACCTAGCATGCACAGTTAGAGGTCATATATATTATAGACGTATGTAGCAGTTACAGACCAGATTAAAGACCGCTTTAGTTTTGAAAGAACTTAGACTGGTGGTGGCTGTGAGTCTCCGGTAGATTGTTCCAGTTGTGGGGTGCATGGAAAGAGGAGCGGCCGGATACTTTGCTGAACCTTGGGACCGCAAACAATCTTATGGAGTCAAATCTTAGTTAAGTGCTGCACTTGCTATATTGTTTTCTTGCTGCTTCTGCATGTAAATTAATGCTCAAATATAATTCCTATACAAAAATTGGATAAATGTGGTCTGAACTGCAGATAGTGGGTCCATTTTGAGGTCTAACACCTGTTCTATTAAATCAGTGCACTTTAAATCTGGTAAATTAGGGCACTTTAACTGGTAGCCCGCGAAGGGACTTCATGTTGCCCTTGGTCTCACCTGCTTAAGCAACTACTAAAATTAGCCAGAGCAAAGTACAATTTCTCAAAATTATTTTTAAATTAAAGTAATCTAAATATGTTACAGATGTTCTAAATTCTTGAAACATGATCATTCAAGTCTTTAAATGGATCATAAATGACAGCAATAAGCTTGTGGCCCTTCTACCCCTTAAGGTTTTCTGATCTTGGCCTTTTGGAGAATTGTTGAAGAGTCCTGATTTAAGCTCTACCGAGTCACAGCTGATCTGCTGCTTGGCAGTGTGTAAACTGGAATCCATAAACCATTGGCTTTTTTCTTATGAGAAATTCAACACATCTAGACCTGCCAATATCATGGTGCAAACATTTATGTTTAGGTATTTGCCAAAAAAGAAACTTAAAAAAAAAAAAAAAAAGCATTGTGTAAGAAATTTCCCTATAACGTATTCATGATAGTGGAGTTGCAAGAATTGACGTAGCATTGGGGATCCTATTCATCTTGTAGAGGAAAACATGTTGTGAGTCCCACAAGAATAGCAGATTAATTTAACAATAGTTAGAAGTTGTTAATTAGTTAGAAGTCCTAATTTAAGCACTTCTGTGTATATTTCTTCAAGCATCTACAGATTTGTCATGCACACAATGGCAGATTCTTCATTAACCCCTTCAGTGCCCTTATGACATACATGGTACGTCATTGGCTTTTGCTATTTTTTTTGCTGCAACAGACCTTGGGCTTTGCCCGGCCTACAGAAAAAGCGGGATTTTACCTTGGATACAACACAATGGACAACATCTAGGGATAAAAGGGATTTTCTGACGTAATGAGTATGATCTACCACTCGGCTTACGATTTTTAAAATGAAAATGCATTTGATTCCATCTACACCTCAGCAGTTGTAGAGGCATTGAAGAAACGTACACTGACAAAGGAACATTTACGAGAATGCCATATCACCATTAGATTACATGAAGACAACAAGATGAGGATCAGCAACGGAGTGTGGCAGGGAGAGCCCATGTCACCAAAGCTTGAACTGTTCAAGACATTCAATTTGGGAATAAAAAGGAATACAAAAAAGTCAACAGTGAATACTTGAGACACCTACGACTTGCAGATTACTTTATTTTCACAAATCCAGAAGATCCCCAGCAACAAATCAGAGAACTTGCCAAAGCAAGTAAGTGAGATGGGTCTCCATAAGAATCTCAGACAGACTTGTGCAACCTGCCTGTGCCCACGAAAGAATGTGGCACTTGGACCCTAAATGCAAAGAGAATTCAGAAACTTCAGACAACTCTGTGCACTGTGGATATTCTGAACACAATACATAAAGCTTGGCCCCCTGCAGACACACTTACCAGAACTCCCTCCTACTGTCTCTGTACGTTCTCCCTACCTACCAATTAGACTGTAAGCTCCTCGGGGCAGGGACTCCTCTTCCTTAATGTTACTTTGATGTCTAAAGCACTTATTCCCATGATCTGTTATTTATATTATGTTATTTATTTGATTACCACATGTATTACTACTGTGAAGCGCTATGTACATTTATGGCCCTATATAAATAAAGACATACAATACAAGTATGGAGAGATGCACGCTGGGTATTACCTGAAGATACAGGAAAATTAATGAAGGGGTTTGAAAGCAAACAGAAGCCTGTGACATCACAAGAGTGTGAAGAAATTACGACAGTGGGTTAGACATCGCAAGAAATGACCACTGTTGGGCAAAGATGTTACTCAGCTGGATACCAAGACGGGAAGATAAATCAGAACATAGGTTGGAGCAACATGGAGCAGACTTGCAACCACAGTACCTGGAAGATCATTGGGAAATCCGGGGGAGAACGAAACCTCTATTTGCAAATCCATGAACACACACAGGGCTGCCTAGAGGGCACCTGGGACTAGTAATACACCACACCTATACAGTGCATATATACATATCGCTGTTGATTTCATATGGTTTCCATTTGATTTTCTTTCATGCCAATAACTTTCGTACAGCTAATATATGCCAGATTCCAGTTGTCAAACTGCCTCTTCCTTCCACTTAGGCATGTTCTCCTCACCCACGGAAAAATAATTTTAACCATGACTTCAACAAAACACTTCGTGCTAATGCTACACGGTTTCAATTTTATGAACTTGCTTCAAAGAAAGTAAATGCGTAGATTATACTGTATGTAAAATTGCAGCCTATAAATTGAGACAGTAATTGTACTACAAAAGTACACAAGATTTCATGAAACACTGTGCGGTGTGTCTCCGCTTCTCTTTACCCGTGTGGAGATGTTACAAGGGTTAACCTTCACACTTTTGTGATCCGAGTGTTTGCCCATAGTTTTATTACTTTATATTTTAACTTTGAACAGTGTCCCAGGAATGGTTCCTGATTTTATGTATAACTTGGCTGCAAAGTGCGGTTGAGCCCCATTCTGTAGGTGTGATATGCAATGAGCCGGGGTCTGAAAATTAGAACCGCTCGCTAAAGCAGCAACACAATGTAATATTTACACAGACCTACCTTCAAGTACTGGTTTACCAACCGTATACTCTTTATTCTTTTGCAATATCCCTGGAGGAAACACATACGCATATACATATCTTTATCTTCTGGAATTGATCAGCTAATTAGTTCAAAAGTGTGTTGCATGAAAAATACAGTACTCTGTACAAACCAAACCCTGCTCTGTGGCAGGTAAAATCCTCAAATGACGAGATGAAAATACCTTATCCGTATCAGTTGTTCAAGGAGCAACAGGACCTTTAAAGAATAGTATGTCCACTTATACGTAGATGCTGCTTTACGCTCCTTTTAGGTTAACCACATAGATCACATCAGAAATGCAAAGACATCGACACAATCAACATCTTAGTAACATTTTAAACAGTGTAATGGAATGTAAGCAAAGAAAAGGGGAAAACAAATACAGTACTTGTTGCAAATGTGTGTCAAGATTTCTGGTTTGAAGTTCTCAGAATTACTCCACCAGTCTTCAGCAACAAGCACTGTGTGTTTATGCTGAATATCCAGAAATATTGTCAAGCAAGAATAATGCGTCAATATAGCCGTAGACACGTGGATACAATGCGGGTTACGCATCAAAATGTGATAGTGGAGGTTGGAGCACTGCCGTGTAAAAACACCCATTGACTTCAGTTATTGAATAACCCACAATGTATCTTTAAGATGCATCTACCTTTGAGGAAGTGTTGAGGATACTAGTGTCAAAGCCACTGGTGGCCAAATTTCCAGGTCTAAGAGGTGCAGCCCCATATAGCAAAACATGTTAAAACCCATCATTATAATGGACTTCCTAAAAATCTCAGGGCATCACGAGAAATTATTATTTTCCATGGGTTCTGCTTTGTCCAACTGCTTTTTGACTAATGGTGGTGTCACATAGTACCATAACTAACAGAACAAGAGGAGGCCTGGGAGGGGGCGGGTGGGAAGCGTGCACTCAATTTGCTTAAAGATACCTAGTGCCACAATTAATTGTATTACGAAATAGATCAGGTAAACATCACAGGCTAAAATATAAACAGACATTTAAAATATTTAACTGGATAAATCCCTTACATTTAACTATTGGATAAGGTCATATCAGACATTCTATTGTAAATATGAATCAAATGGAGAACCTGGATTTGTGAGTACCTTTTTCTTTTATATCACTACGAGTGAATGGAACATACCAAAATATTAGACTATGAATATACCTGTCCCCCTATGGTGTTACTTAAAAAGCAGCCAAGTAGGTGGCAGTTCCAAGTAGCACCAAGATTTAACACATTAAACAATCCCGTCACTAATCTACTCCTACAGCACGTTGAAGCAAAAGGATTAAGGAAAACGAACAAAATCACCAAATACATTTTAACCATTATCTTTTGGAAATGTTTAGCATGGTTACTTTTGAAAACCATTACAGATTACTAGGTGGCTTTTAGAAGCCCTTCTCCGCTAAGAGAAAGGAAGAAGAAACCTGCAGCATTACAGAACAGGCTCAAGCAAGAGTGTCCAGGAAAGAGAAGGCTGGGGCCAGAGAGCTGTGCTTTATCTTTTGCATTACCTATTTGTCTTTCCAGGTCTGCAGCCTCATCGGGGGTGGCACGAGGGAGGACACCAGGGTCACTGAAACTGGTCCTCAGCAAGGTCCCCATGACAAAAAAGACCAGGATGCCACCTACCACAGGAATAGCAGGAGTAATCTTCACTGCCAAATATGGACAACTGCAGGGAATAAAAGAAGATGCATCATTGGCACAAGAAGGTTAAACATTGCTACTTTCACAAAAGCTTCTTATTAGTGGATTTAACGTAACAAAACCTCTGGTGATACCTGCAGAGTATCGAAAACACTCCTTATGTGCAAACAAATTCCTTTCTGGTTCCTTCAGCACTAGAGTGGTTAATGCAGGTTAATGCCCCATTTAATTTAGTTCCCTTTGGCGCCTTGGAGCCATTCCTAGAATGGCACAAAGTGCTTGAGTTTTGGTGCCCGTTTGACGTTCTTGGAACAAACATTTTTCTAGAGTTGTCTTCTGCAGACCTCTTCTGTTAAGAGCAGCAGGGCGAGTGATCCAGGGTCCAAGGGATGCCAATAAGAACAACCATATGTATTTCCGGCAATCAATAGGATATAATGGCTTTAGGGTATGAAAAGCATACCTGCTTGCAACCAGACACTCATTGCCAAGACTAAATATTAGATACTCATCAACCGTTAACCTGCGTAGCAGTTAACTGGTCACATTTGCAATAAACAGACAAACACCTTGCCAAAAATGTTTATTGATGGGATTGTTTGGAATAAAAAGGCCATTAACGCAGCCTTTCCTGGTATAGTAATGCTAGCCATGACTAACAATGTAACATTTGTAATTTAAATAACAAACCTGATTAAATTATAATTTAAAAAAAAAATGATTTGAACATCTGAAAATTTTAACTTTTCCTTTTCCCCGGTAATTTCTATAAAGTTTTTTTGTATTTCACATTAAAAATAAAAAAATTATATATAAATAAAAGGGCGGAGTGAGAACGTTCCATGGTGTAGAATGTCAATTTCCTATGCAAATTAGGCCCAAATAAATGAATACCAAATGGTTTAGGTTACAACCCCAACAGATATTTACAATAGAAATACACTTACACACGTACTTTCCTCTAAGATTAGCTCATAGCCACCATGCATCGCCTAGCCTATCAGGAAATGCAACCTCAGTTTACAGAATGGCTTATAGAATAGCAATTAGTTTAAAATGGCTGCCAAGTCAGACGTCTAATGTCTCCTGACCTGGGTTTCCACTGGTAGTAAATCCTTACTCTATTGTTCAAATGAAGTTGAAAAAGTAAATAAGAAATAAAAATCAAGAGTTATTTCCTTTATTTATTTTTAAGTACAGGATTGAAGCAGGGGTCTCCACTCTTTCAGCTCCTGGGACTCCCTGCTTCAAGATACCTCCGTAGGGAGTGCCAGTATCTCTGCGCAGTTTAAAGCTCCAGCGTCACATGGGAAAATAGGAAGCAGGACTGCGTGACGTCATGGCTTCGCATTGGCCCACAGGGCCCAAGATCTTTGAAAATTAGCCATAATGTAAACCTTGGAGTGGCTACCGGCACCTGCTACACGCAGCTAAGAATCTCCTGATGCAGCAGGTCCCCGGAGCGGACATTCATAGGGTTCAGCTCCAAAGAACCTGGCTTCAATCCTGCGTTTAAATAAAATAAAAAAAACGCATGGATTGCTGCTTTTTTTTAGTGCTTTAAGGGCATCAAATTACTTTGCTCATTATAAAAAGCTTGACATCTCATACTATTACCACATACCAAATTATTTGCTACTGGTTTTACATTAGTCAGAAGAAACAGCTTCAAAACAAATCTCATAATAAGCATCAAACGTGCGTAAATCACTCCTGGCTTCAACTCTGGCATATGATGTTAAAAGCATTTGAGAATTTCACAGCAATATAAAGAGACAATTCACATACAGCTATAATTCTGCTTCTACTTCCGTAAATGCAGCGCACACAAAATGAATAATATAAAAATAATAACGTTTGAACTGAAAACTGATATTTGGAAAATAGACAGTATTCTAACCATATTTTCGTTACGTTACAACATAGCAGTTTTGATCAATTTGTTTATAAAAAGGATTGTATGCAGATTGACTTCAATGGAAATACTTTTGGGAAGAGGTGATTTGGGTTCGTACATCTTTCACAAAACGATTCCTTGGGGAAATGCAACCTGAAAACAGCGAGTGTGCGTTCCTTCCAGGTGTTATGCGTGTGTGAACACTGCAGATGAAGTTCGTATCTCTGTATAAGAGAAAGTCTATTGCTCAGCACATTTCTGTTACGTGGAAACAGTAACGGTTTTCTTTTGTAACATCCTCACTAAGATATGATAACCGCTCTGCAAATGTACAGTACAAACCTACATCAATGTGAAATGAAGACCAGTGGGACTATACAGTTTGCTCATGCTCTGAAAACTGCCGTGAAACCTAGGTACAAAGCCCATGTGACCACTGGCTTTTGTATATTTATCAATCTTTGCATCAACAAAAAACCTTTCAAGTCGTTTACTGCATAAGTCTCCACTACCTTTTTCTAGGAGCCTGCTCCATAACTCCACTGCTCTATCAGTGACATTTCAACACCATTCAACCGAGTCTCACTTCCAACAAGTACCTTTTTGACACTTCTAATCAGTGGTTATAGTGCGGAGAACCTTTTTGGGGTTTTATTATTATTATTATTACTACAACCCCAGTTACTTTTCAATTTGTACTTCCTAAGCATAAGTATTGCATTAATAAACTTTTCTAAAATGGTGAAAATTGATTCTTCTTCCTCCCCCCCTACCCTCTCATATGTAGAATTGTTTTAAGTGCAGAGGACCACTGCTAATTTTTTTATTTTTTATTTAAAGCCACTTTCATACACAGCAGATGTCTGTCTAGGCGATCAACGGCGCCCAGACTTTTAGGAAATTGAGGCCAGTGTCGTTCACCCAGCTCGTCAACTGTTCCATCTGGCAGACGTGCCAAATTCTGTTCCTAATTCTGGGGATTACTGGTAGATCTTGCTGTTTCCACACTGCTGCGATCTCGCACCTAGTTGCGGTTGCAAAATGCGCAACCAGTTTGTGTGCCGACTTTGGCAATTCCTGGATCCGCCTGTCCAAGAGGAACAGCCACGGGTCCAGGGGGATCTCCAAATTGAGGATCTTTGTATCCATTCCCTAATGTCTTCCCAAATCGGGACCACCTTCGGGCAGGACCACAGCATGTGTAGTAAGTCAGCTACCTCCCCACATTGCTTTGGGCAAAGTGGGGAGTATCCGCTGACAAATTTAGACAGTTTCAGTGGGGTGTGATACCAGCGCATCAGGACCTTATAAGCGTTCTCTTTTAACGTTGAGCAGATAGAGCTTTTGGCTGCCGCTTGTAGGATGTGTGCCCAGTCTTCGTCCTCTAGAGTCTCCCCTAAGTCACGTCTTCGTCCTCTAGAGTCTCCCCTAAGTCTGTCTCCCATTTCGTCATGTAGGTCAGTCGGGATTCTTCAGGTCCTTCAGGACAGATTACTTCCCTATACATTCTAGAGGTAAGTCCCAGTGTGTCCGTTTCTCTAGAACACAGCTGCTCAAAATTGGTTCTTGCTGGCCAAATTGGGAATTTATTGGAAAAAACTCTGATCTGGAGGTAACGAAAAAGTTCGGTATTTGGCAAGCCTTTCTCTGATTTAATTTGTGTGAAAGTTTTAATAAATTTCCTCCCCTCCAGATCCTTCAGCCAATTGTATCCAGACTGCGTCCAAATTATGAAATTATTACTACTGACCATCCCCGGAGCGAAATCCGGATTTATTAATAACGGGGTCATCAAGGAGTGATTAGTCGTTAAGTTATGTCTAAATTTCATATTCCCCCACACCGCTAGAGTTCGCCATGGCCTGCAGCAGCATCCCTACTGTGTTACCACATCTTTTTGGTAGCCAGATTAAATTGTGCAGCTCAACCGGAGCACAGCAGTCTCTCTCCAGCGCCACCCACCTCTGCAGAGACGGATCTGAGTGCCACTGGATAATTTGGCATAATTGAGCTGCTTTATAATATGCCATCAAGCAAGGTACCGCTAGTCCTCCTCTTATCGTTGGCCTTGTTAAGATGCCTTTCGCAATTCGCGGGCTTTTGTTATGCCAGATAAATTTCATGATTCTAGCCTGTAAGGAGAGGATGTCAGCCCGAACCAAAGATATCGCGGCAGGGCCTGGAACAAATAAAGCACCTTTGGCAGGAGATTCATTTTTATGCTGTGAATTCTTCCAAACCAGCAAATGTCATACCCTGCCCATACCCTGAGATCCTCCCTTAAAGTCTGGAACAGCCTGGGGTAATTGGCTTTATAGAGGGAATTATAGTCTTTAGTAATGTATATTCCCAAGTATTTGATAGAGGAGGCTTGCCACTTGAAATTGAAGTTTAGCTTGATTAATTTCTCTACCGGTCGTGGCAGATTTATGTTGAGGGCTTCGGATTTGGTCTGGTTAATTTTGAATCCCGAAATTTGATTGAACTTTCCCAGAATCTCAAAGACATTGGGCAGAGAGGTAAGTGGCTTTGACAACGTCAGGATCACATCATCTGCGTACAGCGCCACTTTGTGGGCTTGGTCCTTTACATCTATCCCTGCAATATCGGGGTACAGGAGTATTTTATAAAATAAAATAAAATCAGTTGTATAGTTTGGATAATACAGGCATACCCCGCTTTAAGGACACTCGCTTTAAGGACACTCACTTTAAGGACACTCACTTTAAGGACACTCACTTTAAGGACACTCACTTTAAGGACACTCACTTTAAGGACACTCACTTTAAGGACACTCACTTTAAGGACACTCACTTTAAGGACACTCACTTTAAGGACACTCGCGAGTAAGTACATGTCTTACAAAGGTTTTAGATATGTTTTGAATGTAAGGGGCGAATGTGAGAGAGGAGTCGAGTGTGACCCCTAGGCAGCGTGCTTGGGCAACTGGGTGAATGATCGTAGTTCCAACAGTAATGTGGAAGGAGGTAGTAGGGCCAGGTTTGGGAGGAAGTATGAGGAGCTCTGTTTTAGCCATGTTGAGTTTAAGGCGGCGGAGGGCCATCCAGGATGATTTAAAAAAAGAGAAAATTCGCGCCAAAAAAGTTTTTTGCCTACTATTCAAGGTATGGCTTCAGTCCTTTCCACAGAATGATTCCGCTGCCTGAGTCTTTCAGAGGTTATTCACCAACCTCTGTATGAGTATGGGTAGAAAAGGGGAAATGTCCTCGGGCGCGTCACTCTGCTCCCAGCTCCACGACGTATGTTACGTGAAAAATAGAAGAGAAAGGGGAGGGCCACAATAAAAAACAACTCCAAGTTATACACACTTCTTATTTTTAGAGTGGGAAGGGAGGGGTGGTAGGGGAAAACAGGGGAAGAATGATATTGAACACACTTTTAAGGTAGAGACACACTCACATGGAATTTCTAATATCATGAGCTGGTATTCTCGCCTCAGCATGTAATGACATAGGTTGTAGATGAGGAAGTGCCCTCTGGTATCTTCCTTGACAAAAAATAAAAGGGAAAAACAAAATAGTGTAATACAATTTAATTAGACAATGGGTGCATGAGATTTAAAACTTACAAGCGACCGATATTTTCAAGCATAGAAAGGAGATGTCGCCGGGCTCCACAGTATATCACTCTCTGGGTTGCAGTGTTGCTTCTCGGCTGATCCCTGCTGGCAGAAGGTCTTTGTATCTGTATATGGGGATAATTCTGGCTGCAGTATGGATACTTAAGGCCCGTGCACAGGCTATGTTCTCCTCCGGCCGCCTATCTCCTCCACAGATGTAGTCTTCAGCTTCGTTATTCCGTTGCGCGTGCGCATGCGCAGACGGCTAGATGCTGGGCCAGGATACAGGGAAAGAAAACTCCTCGCTACGGTGGCTTGGAAGGACCAAAAAACGTCAGACGCGTTTCGCCAATGCTTCCTCAGTGACGTTGGCAGAGTCAGGGTAGCTGCAGTCTTTTATATCTTGGGAGTTCTCCGGTTTAACCTTGAGTGTACTGGTTATTCTCTAGGCACTTGGGATGTTCTATATGGCTAATCTACGCTGATGCACATAATATTATACATATATTAAAATATATTTCATTTATATAAAAACAGGTGGCATGTTGGAAAACCTTTATTAATTACATGCGCCCTGTGGGAGATTGAAAATATAAACTAAGACGGAAGAAATATTGGGCAATTAGAACTTTGTTGTGGGAGTCTGTTAATATTGATTAGAATGAACTACTTTGTGATAAAATACTATAAAAAATTATAAAAAATTGGATTAAATTTTTTTTGAGGGTTTAAGAACAAGGGTTTCTAAAAATGCCGTCTGTTGAACAAGGTATATCACATAAAAAACTAAACAAATTAACAAACGCTTTATTTCTAATGCTGTTTTTTCAACTAATGTGCAGGGGTGTTTTTATTCTTTCTTGCTTTGGTGTGTGTGTTTCACCCTTTAAGGGAGAAATGCAGTGATCTCCATATCCAGATTTAACCCCTTGGGTGCCAGGGTTTGGAGGGTGAAAATCCAAAAGGATTCTCTTTTGTTGATTTTCTTGATGTAATCTCCTCCCCTCCAATCCGGTTTAACTATTTCAATCCCAAAGAATTTAAGACAGGATGGATTCTTATTATGCTTGATCTTGTAATGGTTTGAGACACTATGCGTCTCTAAACCATTGCATATATTCCTAATATGTTCTCCCAATCTAGTTTTAAGTTTCCTTATTGTTCTGCCCACATATTGAAGGTTACAGCCACACTGCAATACATAAATTACCCCTTTACTATCACAGGTGATATGTGATTTAATGTCGAAATTTAATTTAGACACGTTACAGTTAAAGGAGGTTGTCCTACTATTGGTTGATGTATTATTCCTACATGCCTTGCAGTTTGAGCATCTTTTGAAGCCTTTTGTTAATTGATCTAACCAGCAGCTTTTGGTTTTGGGAGGTAAAAAACTGGGCACTAATTTCTGTTTAATATTTGGCGCTCTTGAATAAATAACAGTTGGTTTGTCTCCGATTATTTCTTTTAAAAGGTCATCTTGTTTTAAAATCGGCCAGTGTTTCTTTAAAATCCTTTCAATCTGTTTTGAATTTGTACTATAGGTTGTGATAAAAGGAATAAAAGTATCTGGGTGTCTTTGTGTCTTTTTATTGTTGTACACTAACATATCTTTTCTGTCGACTGCCCCTACCTTTTCCAATGCTTTATTTATTGTTTCTAATTTATAGTCCTTCAAGGAATTTTTGTTTCATGGGGATGATCTGCTCATCAAAGTCACTCTGTTTAGTACAATTCCGTTTTAAGCGCCTAAATTCCCCATAGGGGACATTATCCAACCAATTTTTCTTATGACAGCTGTTGGCCTTAATAAAATTGATACAATTCACTGTTTTAAAATGTGTTTTCGTGTTAATAACTCTTTGTTCAATAAAAATCTCTAAGTCTAAAAATATCACTTCTGATATACTTGAGTTGTAGGTAAAGATCAAATTAAGGTTATTGGTGTTTATTGTGGTGAAAAAGGTTTGAAGTGATTCGAGGTTGCCTTTCCATATGATGATAATGTCATCTATGTAGCGTTTATAGAGCACCAGGTTTGCCTCCCATGTCCTGTTGGGCCAGATTACTTGATCCTCCCACCATCCAAGGAACAAATTTGCATAACTGGGGGCAAACCTGGTGCCCATTGCGGTCCCTCTTTTTTGCAGAAAATAATCTCCCTCAAACCAAAAGACGTTATGTTGTAAAATAAAACCAATGCCTTCTATTAAAATTTTTTTCTGTGTTTCTTCCAATTCCAAGTATTTGTCCAGACAATACATTGTGGCATCACACCCCTGCACATGATCTATGCATGTGTAGAGCGATGTGATGTCACAAGTAGCAAGTATATAATTTGGATTTTCACCCTCCAAACCCTGGCACCCAAGGGGTTAAATCTGGATATGGAGATCACTGCATTTCTCCCTTAAAGGGTGAAACACACACACCAAAGCAAGAAAGAATAAAAACACCCCTGCACATTAGTTGAAAAAACAGCATTAGAAATAAAGCGTTTGTTTATTTGTTTAGTTTTTTATGTGATATACCTTGTTCAACAGACGGCATTTTTAGAAACCCTTGTTCTTAAACCCTCAAAAAAATTTAATCCAATTTTTTATAGTATTTTATCACAAAGTAGTTCATTCTAATCAATATTAACAGACTCCCACAACAAAGTTCTAATTGCCCAATATTTCTTCCGTCTTAGTTTCTATTTTCAATCTCCCACAGGGCGCATGTAATTAATAAAGGTTTTCCAACATGCCACCTGTTTTTATATAAATGAAATATATTTTAATATATGTATAATATTATGTGCATCAGCGTAGATTAGCCATATAGAACATCCCAAGTGCCTAGAGAATAACCAGTACACTCAAGGTTAAACCGGAGAACTCCCAAGATATAAAAGACTGCAGCTACCCTGACTCTGCCAACGTCACTGAGGAAGCATTGGCGAAACGCGTCTGACGTTTTTTGGTCCTTCCAAGCCACCGTAGCGAGGAGTTTTCTTTCCCTGTATCCTGGCCCAGCATCTAGCCGTCTGCGCATGCGCACGCGCAACGGAATAACGAAGCTGAAGACTACATCTGTGGAGGAGATAGGCGGCCGGAGGAGAACATAGCCTGTGCACGGGCCTTAAGTATCCATACTGCAGCCAGAATTATCCCCATATACAGATACAAAGACCTTCTGCCAGCAGGGATCAGCCGAGAAGCAACACTGCAACCCAGAGAGGGATATACTGTGGAGCCCGGCGACATCTCCTTTCTATGCTTGAAAATATCGGTCGCTTGTAAGTTTTAAATCTCATGCACCCATTGTCTAATTAAATTGTATTACACTATTTTGTTTTTCCCTTTTATTTTTTGTCAAGGAAGATACCAGAGGGCACTTCCTCATCTACAACCTATGTCATTACATGCTGAGGCGAGAATACCAGCTCATGATATTAGAAATTCCATGTGAGTGTGTCTCTACCTTAAAAGTGTGTTCAATATAATTCTTCCCCTGTTTTCCCCTACCACCCCTCCCTTCCCACTCTAAAAATAAGAAGTGTGTATAACTTGGAGTTGTTTTTTATTGTGGCCCTCCCCTTTCTCTTCTATTTTTCACGTAACATACGTCGTGGAGCTGGGAGCAGAGTGACGCGCCCGAGGACATTTCCCCTTTTCTACCCATCCAGGATGATATAGCAGAGAGACATTCAGAAACTTTGGTTTGTACAGCAGGTGTAAGGTCGGGTGTTGAAAAGTATATTTGTGTGTCGTCAGCATAGAGGTGATATTTAAACCCAAAAGGTATTAGGTCACCTAGAGAGAGTGTGTACAGAGAAAAGAGAAAAGGTCCCAGGACAGAGCCCTGGGGTACCCCCACAGAGAGATCAATAGAGGAGAAGGTGTTAGCAGAAGAGACACTGAAAGTACGATGGGGGAGGTAGGATGAGATCCAGGATAGAGCTTTGTTCCGAATACCAAGAGTATGGAAAATGTGAAGGAGAAGAGGGTGGTCCATGGTGTCAAATGCTGCAGAGAGGTCGAGTAATATGAGCAGAGTGTAATGACCTCTGTCTTTGGCAGCATGGAGGTCATCAGTTATTTTAGTGAGGGCTGTTTCCGTGGAGTGAGCAGTGCAGAAGCCAGATTGTAGAGGGTCTAGGAGAGAATAGGTGTTGTGAAAGTGGAGCAAGCGAGAGAATACAAGACGTTGAAGGAGTTTAGAGGCAAAAGGCAGGAGGGAGACAGGTCGATAGTTAGAAAGACAGGTAGGGTCAAGCTTGCTTTTTTTGAGTAATGGTATGACTGTTGCATGTTTGAAGGAGGATGGAAAGGTTCCAGAGCAGAGGGAGGAGTTAAAAATGTGTGTGAGCGTAGGGATTATAGTAGGACCAAGAGGTTTTAGGAGATGGGAGGGAATGGGGTCAAGAGAGCAAGTGGTAGAGGGAGAAGAGGCGATCAACAGCGACACATCCTCCTCTGAGACAGTGGAAAAAGAGTCAAGGAAGGCAGGAGGAGAGTTGGGAAGAGGTGTAGGATGGGAGGAAGAAACAGAGGGGATGTTCTGACGTATGGATTCCACCTTTTCCTTAAAATAGTCAGCAAAGTCCTGAGCGGAGATGGAGGAAGGAGAGGCAGCTGAGGGTGGTTTGAGTAGAGTATCAAACAGAGAACAGTCGGCATGGGTTAGAGTTGTGCATGTTGATTAGTTAAGAAAAGTAGGCTTGTTTAGCTTGCGAGAGTGCAGAGTTAAAACAGGATAGCATAAATTTGTAGTGAAGGAAGTCTGCGAGAGTTTGAGATTTCCTCCAGAGGCGTTCAGAGGAACGAGTGGAGGAACGCAGCATGCGCGTGTGGGAATTTAGCAAGGGTCTAGGGTTAGAAGGGCGAGGGCGGCAGAGAGAAAGCGGGGCATGTAGATCAAGAGAGGAGGACAAGACAGAGTTGTAGTTCCTGACCAGGTTGTCAGGGTCTGTAGCGGAGCTGAGAGAGGAGAGGGAGGAGCGTAAAGTGGACTCAAAGTCAGGTAAGTGAATAGAGCGCAGGTTTCTGCAGAACCGGGGGGTAGATGGAGGTGGAGAAGGGGAGAAGCGAGATAGAGAGAATGAGATGAGGTGATGGTCAGAGAGAGGAAATGGAGAAATCGGAGAGAGAGAAGTTTAGTGAAAACCAGGTCTAAGTAGTGGCCATCCTTGTGGGTGCTGGCTGCAGTCCACTGTTGAAGGCCAAAAGAAGAGGTTAGAGAAAGAAAGCGGGAAGCCCAAGGGAGAAAGGGGTCATCAATGTGGCAATTGAAGTCCCCAAGGAGAAGAACAGGGGAGTCTGAGGAGAGGAAGAAAGAGAGCCAGGATTCAAAGTGAGAGAGAAAGGCAGAAGGGGGATGAGTAGAGGTAGGTGGGTGATAGATGACCGCCACATGGACAGGGAGAGGAGAGAAGATCTGGACAGTGTGAGCCTCAAAGGAGGGAAAAGCAAGATATTGAGGAATAGGAAGGGTTCGGTAACGACAGAGGAGAGCAGGAGCCCCACGCCTCCACCCCTGCCAATTTAATTTAATTTTTTTTTTTTTTTAAAGGTCGCCACCGCCAGAGACAAGGTAAGGGAATTTAGAGGCCTTGCGTGTCCTCCGACAGCATTTAAATTAAATGCTTTAGGGAAGAGCGTGGGGCCTCAGTGCCATGCCCCCCAGTTTGCGCATCCATGATTAGAGAACACCTGAGCCAATCTTCGCCGATCAGCAACTTCATGAAGGGAAAGGGAGGGGGGGGGGGGGAGAGAAATGTTAAAAAAAAAAAAACTCGCAGCTTAGATTGCTGCTTTAAGCCACTCAAACAATTCCTACCAGAGTATTACAGAAATGAGGAACACAATATCCATGTAAATACTAATTAATCGCAAAAATGTACTTCAAACAACAAGCACTATTTTATTAACCCAACAATGTGTCCCTGACTACGTTAGTACGGAGGGTTTGAGGATATATGGCTTTAGTTCAGGAGTGGCCAACTGCAGTCCTCAAGTGCCACCAACATGTCAGGTTTTCATGAAATCCCTGCGTCAGCACAGGTGGCTCAATCATTGACTAAGCCACCTGTGCTGAAGGAGATATCCCCAATCCCTGTCCTGTTGGTGGCCCTTGAGGACTGGCGTTGGCCACTCCTACTATAGTTCTTGCAGCTTTAGTACTCATGACCGTACCCGATGAGAAAGATTTCACATTACAAATCGCATGCATCTACATCTGTTTGAATCAAGGCAGGCTGCCAAGCCAGTTCATGGCCAGCCGTGGTGAAAACAATTGGCTCCAATGATCTAAATCACATCATTTAACAAACGAGTTTGGTTGCTTTGCTGAAGGCAGAGATCATCAACATATACAAACATACATTCTCACCGCATTAATCCTCCTGATTTAAACACTTCAACTTTGCCACATTCAATGAAGGCTACCTTCTTTTTTAAAGCAGAAGTCTCATCCATTTGCCTATATAAAGTTGAACTCTTATAATTTTGGTATCGTGCCCCGTTTTTAATGTTGATTCATGTTAAAAATAACATTCTGGTCATTGTTAGACTGCACTGGGCTCTGGGGAGAGCTCGCTCCATTTGAACCTCATGGACACTTAATATTCTCAAACGTCATAAACACACAAATAATCAGCAAGGATGATATAAAGCCCCCTGTAATTGCACTCTTGGTAGATGACACTGTAAATAAAAGTGTCATCTAATAGGAGGCCACTGAATAGCCTATTCCCTTGATAGGGTCAGCCGTAAAGGTCACACTCAAAATAAAATAAAAAAGTTTTAATAAACAATATAAAAACTGACGAAACACCATAAAAATGCATAGAAATGCATGGACTAAAATCCCCAAATGTGTGGAGGTGCGGGAAAGGCAATGGACATGCTATATCTAAAGCTTCAGAATACTAAAGCTGACAACACCTAAGCAGTCTCACACAAACTGTGTGTGAGGCTGTACGATGTATTAAATACACGGCAGCAGAGGAGTAATGATTGCTGTTAATAAATCGACACACTGTATAACCTCCGTGAGGTATTATACAACCTGATACCGGGTGTCCTGCGTGTATAGTGTGAACAGCCGCAGCCCTGGAAGGTATCCGGAGCTGATCGCGCCTCCAACCACAAGCCATGTGAGCGTCAGCGTAATGACGTCATCCGTACCCCGACGTACGTTTCACGCGTCACAGCGCGCTTTCTCAAGGGGGAGGAGTAGATAGTGTTGTATGGCATGACCTTATATACCCTCCTTGGAAGGGGAGGGGCGGACAAAAATACCTAAAGTCATCTTAGAAAGCATAGTAGGGATACAAATAAACCCTAAACTAAACATACATAAAGGAATCAAACGTCGCCTGAACGGAGCATCTGATTCGAACAAAAACGCGGTTTTCCATTTTGTTTATATTTGAAAAAAATTAAATAATAATAATCAATGCGGACTGCTGCTTTAAAAGGTTATTGCACATTGTAGTAAAGAAACTAAGTGGTGGTGGGGGGTGACAAAACGATTTTCACCCGCTATCAGAGTGGCAGAGGGAAAATGGGTTAGACAAAAATATTTATTGCACAAACAGAAACAAATCTCAGCCAGAGAATCACAAATTCCCACATTCCATTAGATCAGGTAACTGCAGCCCAGACTCAACATCCACCAGTTTCAGTGCCCCAATGACATTCAATGCATGTCAGAATGGTCAGCGCACTGATTGTCAGTGCCATATAAGAGACTATCATACTGACCCTGTACACCGCGCTGTACATAGACTTGAGGCATGAGTCCCCCTCTCTCAAAAAGCTTAACATATTCATTTCTAGCGTTAGACACACGGGAAGGTAAAGTGACTTTCCCAAAGTCATAAAGAACCGACACTGGGAGTTTAATCTGGTTCCCTTCTTTAAATACTATTACTGCCCTTTACACCCTCAAAACATTTCACTTGGGAAAAAGGCTTTAACGGATAACTGTGCTTCTCCAAGTGTTTTCCTGTGCTTCAGATGGGACATTATTTAATTGCGTTATCAAAGGAGTGTTTCAAAGAGGCTGTTGGACCATATGGCAGATCTTTTAGTTCCCGTTAACGCAACGTAGAGTACAATAAAGTGTTAAATATTGCATACGTTAAAAAAAGTGACAGGCATTTCAATGGAGTGGTTTCACATTCAACATTGGCTCAATGTGTCATGTTAACTAGAGCAATAATGGCGTCTACATTTATACTAATTAATAGTTCTGAAAACCTGCACACATCACCATGGAATGTCGTATTATTACAAATTGGAACACAAGACATTGGGCTTATTTTAGAGCTAAAGTGATTTGAGAGGTTAATACCACTTCTTGGTGGTGCTTACTGGTGATAAGACCATGGAGATCTCCCCCTCAAATGTTAAGTGAATTATTATGGGGAGTGAAAAAACAGGACATTTTAAAGGGCCTTAATGCAAGGTAGGTGGATAGATTCTAAACAAGCACTCAGTTGACAAAGGTGTTCATTAAATTTAAATAAAAGGACTTATTTGAGATGTTCAGGCTTTTAGGACACTTTTTGCACAATTGTAGTGTGGATCATTACGGCATATGATATACATAAAAAAAAAAAAAAAAAAAAGCCATTTTTAAAGTCCGTGAACCACCAAGTGTGTTTTTTGGTTTTGTTTAATAGTATCGGAACCGACTGCCATGTATAGCTCAACTTACCTACTTAAAATCAGGCGAAATCACGGTTCAAGATATTTTCTTAAAATTGTCAGAAAACACAGGATAACCAAATTGTTATTTTAAATGAATTGCTGTGTTAAGGTAAATAGAGTTAACTAGGCCAAAAAGCCGAAATTCAGCCTCAATCACCAACACAATGTCTTGGAAAACACACATCTTGCGCCTTCCCAGGACATCCACCTATAAACATGGTTGATGGGAAAGCATATTAATTCTAGAAAACCAAAGTACCCTTCTGATCCCTGCAGTCATCGCATTACATTTCTCCTCTATTGAAAAAGAATAGAGAGCTAGCACACAGTCTAAAGAAATAACATACCGTGTGTGCCCCATGGATTTGCATAAGATCAGCTACTAAAAACATGTTTTTCTTTCTTCATGCAAATCCTTTCAAAGGCTCTTATAGTTGTGACACGGTGTAATATGTCATGTGTTGCTGTTCATCGGAGGTTGCATTTACCTAATTTTTAGACCTGCTAAGGAACAGATGATTGTTATTATGTCCTGATATGTAAAACCATAGAATTCAAAGAGGGTGTACTTTTTTTCACACAACTGTATATTTATTTTACACGACTCCAAACACACGTTATAAACATTAGAAAAGAAGTCTGGGTAAAGATATGGAAATGCTGTATGTGCTTTACACTGAAAAACAAACAATTTGTTGCCGTTAGGCCTGCACATGGCAACAAATTAATCCGGTGCACCAACAGACCCACATGCTGGCCCATGTAAAAAGATTTAACCCCAACAGTGCCTTCACTTAGCCTACATGCTAGGGCCAGGAAACACAGCCAGGGGCACTAGGATATAAATATATACACCCCTGTGATCATTGGTACAACACACCACCTTGAGGATTTTAGACTTACATTGTACATACTTCATTTCATTGTATTACTATTGTAATTGATGTAATAAAATTGTATTATTTTGTTTTAAATTGCTGATCCTATGGTCACTAAACCACCTAGTATAATCTGAGAGGGACTAGTTCTCTGGATTTACATGTATTGAGTGCATCATTGGGGTATCTTTCTATCCTCTTATGGATAAAACCTAGATAGCCTCCAAAACTCAGCCCTGACGATCTAGCCAATTATTTAAACACCTGATCCTAATTATGCCCTGTAATGTAGCTGATAAACCCAGGGTTTCTCTTTCTTTTGCACATACCCCAACTTAATTACTCATTGTTTTACTCATGCACCATTTTGTTTCATATTACATGGAATTGGTTAATTTAAAGCCGATTGGATATTTAAGTAAAGACTGGTTTTAATTCAAGAAGGTTATCATGGAAAAACTATGGAATTTCCGTAATTATCATTATCATTGGGGTTTAAACTCTCGCCACTGTATGTAATACTATGTAACTATGTAATGTAGAAAGGCACTCCAACACACTCAGATCTAAGTAGAATAAAGTCAAGTTGACATTTGTGCAGTGCACCCGACGATGAGGTTAAACCCCGAAACGTTGTGCCCCTCGTGTGTCAACAGAATTTGCACATTTTAACTCTACTTCGTTATAATTCAATCTCTGTGCATCAGAGTGCTTTCTAGATGGCCTCCTAGACCCGTGTTACTGTATATCGAATTTAAAGACAGTATTTACAGGTCTGTTTTTCATGCAAGGAAAATGAATGGTTATAAGTGGTTACATTTCATAACCATTAAAGATTAAATATCATTCAAACTCCATAAAACCCCACAAATTTACACTCAAAAGCTGTGTGACGTGTAGAAGGCGAAATGAAACCATACCAAATCCTGCCCCTGTTTAATAATTTGTAGGTAACCTTCATTTTCCGAGGTGCGAGTAACAGCTCATTTTATTGTGAAATAAATCACAATGAATAAGGAATCCTGCTGACCAAACCCCTCACGGCTCTTTGATGCATCTTGCCTTTCTGCACTAGTTGTCTGTGTCACTTCTGTAGACAAAAAGTGACACAAAGCACCAATACGCCATTAGATTAGATTGCAGATTTAAAACCATGAGTCAACAATACACAGAACCTCAAGGGAACAGTAGTTTGGATATTATTAAGATTATCTCTGCCCAATCTCGGATGTAAACCCAAGGTGAAGCTGCGATTTATTAGCTTCCTTACCAGTACAAGCACTTTTCCCACTTACAAGAAGATTTCGAGAGAAGCTATTTTATTAAAATAAAAAACAGAGAATTAGAGTTTAAATAACCAACACTATTCTACAGCAGGCATGTAGACATGCACATGAGACACTGGGATAAGAGGTCAGGGTTTTGTGGTCTACAGGGGTGGATGTGGGTGTCTCAAACGGACAACATGGAATAACTATTACATGGCCCTGCTTTAAAAGCAATCATGGTATAGACTGCGCAAGATTGCAAAGCGGTTTAGTTAACATTTCTAATAATGCAATAGACCTGTTATAAGGACAGAACATATTTACCCTATTAAAGTCATATTACAAATGGAGTTTAAGCTTGTAACTTAACCCAGTAAGAACCCTCACATTTTTGTTAAATTATTATTTAATTAGAATGCTGATTATTCAAACGTTCTCTCATCACCAACACAATTGTGAACTAACCTGGAAACAAGAAAAATTGTGAACACAGTAAGTATAGAAACATCTATCTGGTGCATATTATAGTAGTGGTCGTATAATTTATTTAAAAAAAAAATGAAATTGTAATTGTGGATGCCTCTAGAATAAAAAAATAAAAAAAAGTTATTTAAATAATCTTTAAATGATCAAACAAGTTCCGTTAAGCTGCCCACACAATTGTGGTAGCTGTGATTCAATAACCGCTTTTCAGAACTCAGATCCCAAATCTGCTGTGTTCCTGGGTGCACGGGTCAAACTCCTACTGTTTGTTAGAAGAGCCTGCAGGCTACCATTTGTTTTTCTAAAGACAGAAATGGTTTTGAAGTTTAATTTGAAGTAATGGACAATGTACAGTATTAATGTAATAACTGTTTGGAAATGTGTTTTTTCCTATTGACACAAACAACTCTGGGTGTAATTATATATACATTTAAAAAAAAAATGTATTCAACTTGGTAAAGGGCTTCATTAGGTGCCATGGATGAAATAAATCACATTACTACTGCATACAGTAAACCGGATACATACAGATATTTAAGTATACTTCTATTCTATGCATACTCATTGACAGATTTCTGAAGCACATATCACAACATAGCACATAACAACCAAGCGTGTACAGTATGAAGTTCATGGATATAGCTATATATTGACCCTTTGCTTCCTAGTGTGACTGAAGCTCACCAGCAAAAGTATAAATATGAACCTGTGAAGTCTGACCAAAAAAAAATCTAAATGTATGCTTAGTGACAGCATTCCCCAGCAATACTTCCTAAACAACAAAATAGAGACGCTCTTTTAGATGACATTAAACAAGCGACCTTAGACTCCAGCAAGTTGTTTCGCTGGCAGTCACTCCCATAATCTGGCAGAAAGTCCTCCAAACCAGGTGCGGTGTTGACTGTTTGCTTTTGGCTCTGGACCTACAAGCATGTGTTACATGTACGCAGATGCACAAAACAATGAAACAAGACCACTCCACTCTCCAAAAATGTCACCATTTCATTGTCCATCTGCTTCCAGGATTATCTACACGTACGTCCCAACATTGCAATACCCACAGTGCCAAAACAGTCATGTGTACGTTCCCCAGACAGAGAAAGGGATTAAAGTGTATTGGTTGAGATGGGAAATATTTACTCCCACGCCCAATCCCTATACACGCCAGTCTCCAAAAACAACTTCTACAAAATAAATTAAGCTTCACACAGCCTTAATGCTAAGGCCACAATCCTGAAATATTGATAATGTATTGTATTCAACTGGCTACTCCAATTAAAAAAAAAAAAAAACTTTATTTCATCCATTCTGAAGAAAAAGAAAAATGTACATGCAAATAAGTTAATTTATAGTGAACATAACTTAATTTGTTCAACGGTTGAAATGAGTATAAGTAGATTAGTACTGTATCTTGTCGATAAGATTTTTTATTTTCTTCAGATATTGAGACACTGATGTCAGGTGTCTTTTCCACAGTAGCGGTAAGTAAAACTTACTAACCATAGCAATAATCACAATTATACTACTTCTCTGGGACAGAGCATAAAGACTAAGAAGAAGCAAATAGAATTAGTGATATTAAATAACAGGAACGTAAGCGGTAAAGAAAAATCATGGAATAACCACTATACAGCAAGTGTGATCCACCAGTAGAATTTGTTGATCAGCATTTCTATTCTACAGTTGATAAGGAAGAGACTTGTTTGATTTAATTTCTCTTAGTCATCAAGAGAGATTACTTTAATGACCTCAAAGTGTCAGTTTAAAAAAATTGCCCTTTACTCAACAAACATAATTGTTTCCTTTCATGTTACCACTGTGAAATCCTTTTGCGTTTGTATTTAGAGAGGTCATCCATTTTACACTGCATTCTGGAGAGATATTTTGCTGAGAATTTGCCTTCCAGGGAAATTAAAATGGCAGCTGCCATTGACACAGAAGTTGCCATGATAAGAGCTAATGTCATTTGGAACACCATATTTACTTGCTACCAAGTCAGTACCTGAACCTGCCCTGTTATGGGGCGGGGTTACAAGTCCTTCCCCCAGGTATAAAAGCTGATAACCAAATTGATGAGGTGTGGTTAGTGTGTCTTCCTTCCCTCAGAAGAGTGGGAGTGTTCCCCTCGTCCCATCAGAGGGTGAGGGAGTTTAGGAGGGATTTTTGGGGCCTCAAGCCCATGGTATCTGCTCCAGGGAAAATGGAGGATGTCATGCTGTACACCGAATAAAGACTCAGTTATACCAATGCTGATGTGTGGTATTTGGAGGAGAGAGAGTTGTCTGTGGGGACCATCCTGCCTGTCAGGATACTCTTGGGATGGAGGCACTGCACCCTAGGAGGAAAAGCCTGCCCTGTAGCTGCTCCCACAATACCAGAGCAGCCCTAAGGCCTTCTGTAACAGGTGAGCTCACATTACCAGGGAGCACACCCAGGTTGTGGCCAGATAAAACACACACACACACACACACACACACACACACACACAAGATCAGGAGTGTGACGGTTAAGAGGTAACAAAGCTCACTAATAAAGGTTAAGCCCATTTGGTTACCTCTGACCCATGTGTTTGGTTCAGGAGTGTCAGCTCTTGGACCCAACTGTCAGGTCAGATGCCTGGATGCATGTAGACACATTGTCTCAGTAATATCTCACCTTAAAAACGCTTGCGCAACTCACCACTAGGGGTCCCTGCATCAGCACAGCCCAGAAAGGTAAATGGTGCAATGGGATGTAAAGTATCCCTGTAACTATAAGGGCTCCGCAGGTTAGGGGGAATACCAGTTACTGTACAGGTAACCCAGAACCTGCTTAGAAGTTCTGGGGGTACTCCAATCATCTATAAGGTTGTGAGGGGACTTTTAGATCGATAGTTCTCCAGTTCTCCAGTTCTCCAAGGTCTCTCAAAGTTCCAGTCCTCCAAGGCAAGGCTTATAGTACCGGCGACACGACATCGCAGTCGCACTGCAACAAATGCACCGTCGCCGGCGCTTATAGTGCACGGTGACAAAGCTACGGAGCGACAGTGCTACCAAAATGTGGTAGTCACTAATATTTGATTATTGGAGAGACATTCGCCACATGTGACTGCCTTTAAACCAATAACAGAGCACCTATTGCACTCTGCCCTCCCCCTTGGTGACATCACTGGCCTTGTCGCCAGTGACAGGTCTCAAACTTGAAATACAACTTTTGCGACAGCAACATCGGTCGCGTCGCTGGCTGTATAAGCGCAGCCTTAGATTCTCAGATTCTACGTTTCAAGTTTAAAGTCTCCAGCAAGAAAGGGCTGCTTCAGCGGAAGCTGCCCTTTAATATTTTCTGTCCTGTTTTTGCAACTGTTGTCAGGGTTAGGATTCCCTGCACCTAGGAGAGTCTAGGTTGTTACCCCAATTCCCAAGTGTTTCTTTTTGCTGTAGTTTGTGTAACATTGTATGCCTGCCTTTTCTTGTGAATAAATTTACAATTTATTTCATTAACTTGTTTTGCTCAATGCATGATCCGGTTAAAAAGGTGTACATTGCCTGGTCTCCCGTGACAACAGGTTTGCAAACTGTGGCGCGGTGCTCATGGGCCTGCGCTCTTCCTCACAACATTTAAATGACATGCCGGGGAGCACGCAATGCCTCTTACTCCCTATTACCTTGTCTATGGCAGCTTCTGGCATCAGATGATGCCGGAGAAAAGGTAAGGTGGGGGACGCAGAGAGGAAAAAAAAAAAAAAAAAAAAGTTTGCACAACCTTGCACCATTTAACTACCAATAAGATGCACTTCTGAACTAGCATTTTATCTTCCTGTCCACTGTTTTACTGTATAGACTGTTTAACAGAATAATTAAGATTACAATATACACTGGCACACAAAAACATTAAGATGCAACGGTTAAGAATATATTGCATGAAAACAGTTAATACTCAACAACGCATGTATTCAGTAGTACGGGCTCTTATCCCAGAGACGTCTCCCGTAAAGGTTGCGAAATCAATGAATTTGAAAGCGGCAAGTGAAAAAGGATACACGAGGACTAAATTAGTTCATTAATCAGGACACATGCAGAACAAGTCGTTTAAATGTTATAACCTCAAACTGCAAATTGAGGTTATAATGTGTTATAACACCTTTTATTGGAATATGAAAGCTGTTGGGTAGCGACGAATGTAGATTCAGTGCTGAAAAGACAAGCTCTTTGATTTTCAGAGATGATTCCATTTCCTATTAAAACAAAGACTTGACTTAAAACCACATAACTATATGGTTCCCTATAATGTTTCTATGATCAGGCATGAGGAACCTCTCCTCCAGGCTTAAGCCCAACAGTTTTTGCCGGACCCAGAATTAATATTCTAGTCACATGGGAAAAAATGTTGACTCACGGTTGCAATTATTCTAGTTATTTCTTAATCATACTATATATGCTGGTGGACCATGTGATCGGGTTTCAGAACCTTTGCTCTACTCCAGGAGAATTACGCACTACACCCCACACTAACACTTTAGCTCTTACTATGATTACTCACAATGACGGAACCTTCTGTAGACCGACATGTTAATCACTGGCGCTATGGTCTCTAAGGAAAGGATTATAATTTGTATCTTTTGCTATGGGTGTGACCACAGTCGATCATGGATACAGATTTAAGGACACCGAAAGGAGGTGTTTAAATATAAAATTGATCCTCTCAATTAAGGGTCTCTTATACTCGTGATCCAATATATTGTATATAAAACAAAACACGGAACAGATGGGAAATTCACCCTGCAGAGCACTTACGGAATAATCCCTTCACCAATACATGAACTCACAAGTGACATTGGAACACCAACAGTTCATTCTAAATAACAGCTGCTCATTTTTCAGTCTCAACTATTTAAATGCATTTTAATGGCTGATCAATTGTCTGGAACTTGAGGATAAAATCTTGCATTCATTTTTTTTCCTGTTTATAGACCAGATGTGATTTTATTTTCCTTCAGAGGACTCAACCACAAAGCATATACATTTTAGGAAAATGCTGAAGTCCTGTTTTGACTATTTTGCAGCTTTTTCAGAAGTAACACCATAAAATATGCGTGGCATCCAGAATTCATGGTCTAATTCTCTGAAACATCAAGTCCTGTACTCAAAACAACAAATCAATATTCACACTTCATTATCAAACTAGCCTTGAAACAAATCATAACCATGCGCACGCGCACGCGCACACGCACACACACACACACACACACACACACACACACACGGCAAAAGGTCTACACAAGGAAAACGCAAACTTTTCCTGCTGTGCCCCCGTCTGGCCTGCAACGGATTCGCGCCCCTCCCCCCAGCCACGTCAGATGACCCTCCGGGATCATGTACCTACGATGTCATGTCACATGACCCCGTGGCGTCCTTTGACGCCGCTTCACAAGGTCTGAATCCCCATAAGTTTTCTTGTTGCAGAGGCCTCGCGCGATCCCCCAGCATTTAAATGCCTGGGGGAAGCGCGCGGGACCTCTGCAACTGCCCGCGCCCCCCCCAGACAAAACTCCCACCCCCAGTTTGCGCACCCCTGGTCTACACCAAACATTTAGTAGGCACTTAAGAAAAAAAATGTGAATCCCACACTTGCAAAACTTTAAAGGGGGTGATGTATAAAGTTCAAACATGTTTTTGCTGGTATAGTCATTTAAAGAAAAAAAAAAGGCAGATGTACATGCACAACAGCAGTTTTCTGCAATCATTTGCATATGTTATTTTGTTTTAAATTGCCTATTTTTAATGCCATTGATGTTTGTTCCCTTGGTCCTTGAAGGCACTTTCCCTTTAAACGCCAATTGGATTTCCAAGAATAAACTTTAGGCAATAAGAGTGAACATGTTGAAGCATTCCGATTCCCAGCAATTATGTTAAAAATAACCCAGTGAGCACATTTTGGGGGACGTTTCATGTATTTTTCATTCCTTCTCGTTAAATGCATCTGTCTTGCCAATGGAAATCCTTGGTTCATAAGAAGATGCTGACAGATTTCATTTTATACATGCACTCAAAAAAAAAAAAATTTAAACAAAAAACTACTTGTAGGTGCTGAAACCTTGAGAAAGGTCTTATGTTGGACCAAAACGTGGGTGAATAAGCTGCTGACCGCTACATACAGGCGTACCCCGCATTAACGTACGCAATGGGACCGGAGCATGTATGTAAAGCGAAAATGTACTTAAAGTGAAACACTACCTCTTTTTCACTTATTGATGCATGTACTGTAATCGTCATATACGTGCATAACTGATGTAAATAACGCATTTGTAACAGGCTTTGTAGTCTGCCCGCTTGCGCACAGCTTCAGTACAAGTAGGGAGACAGTATTGCTGTTCAGGACGTGCTGACAGGCGCATGCGTGTGCTGCGGTTTGCCTATTGGGCGATATGTCCTTACTCGCGAGTGTACTTAGAGTGTCCTTAAACCAGGGTATGCCTGTACTACCTTTTGGCGTGCTCCTCTTTATTTACAACAGAGGTAGCCAAATCAAGTCCCCAAGAGCTATCAACAGGGTAGATTTTTAAGATGTCCCTGCTTCAGCACAGGTGGTTCAATCAGTGGCTCAGTCTTCAACTGAGATTTGGCTACCCCTGATTTACAAGATGCCGTGGAAGCCAGATATGAACGTATCCGCTCAACCATATGATTTTGCCGCCACTAGTTTTACAAATGTGTGAAGGGAAAAATATCCGGAACTGGTAGACTCTTAAGGTGAGGTAGATCAGAATAATTTTACCTTTTCCTAATCTCAACATTCCTTTAATGTAAAAACGTACAATTTGCATTAATGTGCATTGATGGAATAAGCCCTGCGTGCTAAAGAGAACATTCAATTTGCTGTGCCGAGGATTCCCCATGCTGGCTTTTACTGCCATTCACTTTATAATTAGAATGGAAAAACAATAGAAGACATGCAGGGGCTAGGAGCACTCACGGTACTGTAGTCCTGCCACAGGTGCACCAGATCAAGTAGCCTGCAAAGGAACTTGTTAATGGCAAGGAGAATTATCAGGCACTCCAGTGGTCAGAAAAATAAAGTCTTTATAAGAGCCGGATCGACGTGTCGGTCCAAAGTTGGACCAAAACGTTGATTCTGTAAATGGAATAGCATACAATAAGCACTTACACTATATTGTGCCTCTACAATAATTAGTGATAATCAATAGTGATGAACAAAATAAAGTGATTAGATGTCCAAAAATAATAAGTCTCGAGTGAAATAATGTCCTGCAGCCTAAAAAAACCTAGGTTTCTCTTAAAAACAAAACAAAAAAAACCTATGTAGAAATATACTTGGCGTAGGTTCTCTTGGGCACACGTAGTGTATCTGGGTAATATGCCGAAACAATTAGAACATATGGAATATTACATTCAAATTAAATGGCACAACTTTTCGGTAGGACCTATGAAGTTTCCACTCACACTTCTGTTAACGTGAGTTTTGTGCATGAACTGCAAATAATGCAGAATTAGATCGTGACTCAGCCGTGTCCTTCAGGTCTGCAGCTCAGGAAGGGAGACAAAAACAGAACCAAGCACATTGCGTCGTCTGTCTGTTCATATATGGAAATAAAGCATTAATAGAAGGTGGGTACTGTAAGGATTGTTTCACCAGAAAGTTAAATTAGGAATTTGAATATAAAACAGCCTTTTTGGGGTCAGTGGATTATTACCCCTGACAGTGACCAACAGTCACGAAACGCATAAGGTGTTTTTTGTGCGCTTTGAAGGACAGGAGTGGTTGCATCAGCCCAGGACCGGCATGGGACTACTACACACACAGACAAGCAGAGAGGCTCTGTGTGTGACAGCTGCTCTATCCCACCGGTGTATCTCCCTTCCACCAAAATCTGAGCACAAGCACTGCCACCAGGACTGGTTTATTCCTTTTAGAGACAGAGTCCTCACACCATTTGCGTTTTGTTTATCCTATTTGTATTAAAAGGTAAACTTTACCCTTTTATACTTATACCCTTGGTTTCAACAACAACCCTGGAGGTACTCTATTGAGGGATAATACCCATAGAGCAATTCCCCACAGAAAGACCAGTACTACAGTACAGGCATACCCCGGTTTAAGAACACTCACTTTAAGTACACTCGCGAGTAAGGACATATCGCCCAATAGGCAAATGGCAGCTCACGAATGCACCTGTCAGCACTTCCTGAAGAGCAATACCAGCTCCTACCTTTACTGAAGCTGTGCGCAAGCGGGGAGACTATAGAGCCTGTTACAAATGCGTTATTTGCATCAGTTATGCACGTACCGGTAAACCCCGTTATAACGCGGTCCTCGGGGTCCACCCCGAGTCCACCGCGTTAGTAACGGGGTCGCGCTAATTTTTAAAAAATGGCCGCCGCGCGCCTGATCGGGAGGGAGGGAGTGAGGAGGGAAGGAAGTTAATTAAATAAATAAATAAAAGTTTTTAAAAAATGGCGGCGATTCATCCCTCCTCCCTCTCCCTCCCCCCCCCCCCCCGAGGTATGCCCCCGCAGGGCAGTGCCCCTCTCTGGGTGCAGGAGGGTGGGTTACATGTCAGCCGCACGGTGTACTCACGGTCACAAGTCCGAGCTGCAGAGAGGCTGCAAAATGGAGACGGAGCCCCCAGGAGGAAAGCTGGGACCGGAGCCAAAAAAACAGATGCTGCTAGAAGCAAAGCATTCTGGGAGTGGACGGGGCTGCCTCTGTCCAGCCTCATCTGCCCCTCACAGGGAGGGGGGATCCCCCATAGAGACCTGCCCCCCTCACTCCCAGCCAGGGCACAGGGGTGACCCCCATACAGAGAATCTGTGTGTCCCCCTCACTACCAGCCAGGGCAGGACACAGTATCAGGGCAGACAACGGATTGGAGACTTTGTTACTAATTATCATATTAAATCAGAAGCCTGGCATTTGCCCTCTCCTGCCCCCATACAGAGACCTGCCCCCCTCCCCCCATACAGAGACCTGCCCCCCTCCCTCCCAGCCCCCTGGTTTTGCGGTGCGCGGCAACGTGTGTGTGTGTCCTCCCAGCCAGATCTGCTGCTGCAAGAGGTGTGGTGTGTGTGTGTGTGTGTGTGTGAGAAAAACGGGCTGCTGACATGTGAAAAAACGGGCTGGTGGGCTGCTGACATGTGAGGGGGGGGGGGGGTGGGCTGCTGACATGAGTGTATTGTGAGAGCTGTGTGCAGTGAGTGTGTGCAGTGTGTGCAGTGTGAGCAATGTGAGCAATGAGCAGTGTGTGAGCAGTGTGTGAGCAGTGTGTGCAGTGTGTGCAGTGTGTGAGCAGTGTGTGCAGTGTGTGCAGTGTGTGAGCAGTGTGTGCAGTGTGTGAGCAGTGTGTGCAGTGTGTGCAGTGTGCAGTGTGTGCAGTGTGCAGTGTGCGTCAGTGTGCGTCAGTGTGAGCAGTGAGTGTGTGTGCAGTTTGCAAAAAAAAAAAAAATACGGGAAACCCGCGTTATAACCGAATCGCGGTATAACGAGGCGCGTTATAACGGGGTTTACCTGTATATAACGATTGCAGTACAGTACATGCATCGATAAGTGGGAAAAAGGGAGAGCTTCACTTTAAGTACATTTTAGCTTTATATACATGCTCCTGTCCCATTGCGTACGTTAATGCGGGGTATGCCTGTACTCAAACACTTTATACCATCAATATCCTTAGCTTTACTGTTTACCCTGATGACACTACATATAGGGAGAACATACTCATGGAATAACAGCATACAGAGGATTCAACAACTATATGCTTTGAACCAAGATACTTGAAATGAGTACCCATCTTTATTAATGCTCTATTTCAACATATGAACAGACAGACGACAATGTGCTTGGTTCTGTTTTTTTGTCTCCCTTCCTGAGCTGCAGACCTCAAGGACACTATTTGCGGCTCATGCACAAAACTCAAGATGGCGAAAGTGTGAGTGAAAACTTCATAGGTCCTACCGAAAAGTTGTGCCATTTTTTTTTTATACTTACATTTTTTGAGTTTTCCAACAATTGTGGGTTAGGAAGGGGGGTGGGGGGCATGTCCTTGAATGTTGAGACTCATAAATCAGCCATGGCTGCCATACTATCTGTAATTTTGAGCAAGAATCTCTCAGAATCCCAGTGTCTTTCCATTTTAAGAGAATACCACATTCTTGTTTTTATCTGGTTGAGGACCGGCAGGTACGGGCTCATCCACGCAGCTGCTATGACACATCGTGTTGCTCTCATATGGGTAATGAGTTTGTTTTGGTATCTGTCCATAGTCTCCTGAAGTTTGTTTAGAAGACATACCCATGCGTAGAGAGGGAAGGCCCAGAACGCTCTGCACAGTCTATGTACCCTTTTGAAGATCTCTGCCATCTCGGGGCACAGCCACCACATATGAATAGGGACACACAAGGGACGTTCCCGGATACATCTTGGCCAGACGCTCCGGGGTTAAGTACCACCTATATAGTGCCATTTATTACGTATATGTTTTTTTTGTTTCCGCATATTATCCGGAGCCACTATCTGCGCCTAACAGAGAACCTACACCAAGTATTTTTCATACTTGTTGATTCTGTACTTTAACAATTTATGAAAACCACTGGAGTGTCTGATACTACGACCTCCCCAAAACAATAGAAGAACCCACTACCTGTTCATTACTATGGATTAGAGGCAATTGATCTGGCTTTCCAATGGCTATAGTACATTTCTCCAAAGAGCTGTGGATATCCAAGTCACTATAAGAGCAAGTCAGCCAAGAGCAAGTCACTATAGCAGAATGTTACATGTTACAAAGGGAAGAAAACTTATTTAAAAGAAAATGCCAATTTGCTGTGTCAATATAATTATTTGTATCCTGTATTACTAGAACTAAACAGAAAAATCAAATCAGTTTTGCATTATTCCCAGTAACACTGAATCTCATCCTGCTAGCTATGCTTCGTCCTGCGTAACAGTACAATGTTATTTTTCCAAAACAGAACAGCTTTTTAGAATATGGTAGCAGAGATAAAAGAAGCAATCAGATCCATGTACAAGATATTCGTGTGACATGCATGTTTGCGCCTCTGAACCGAACATTATTGTTCAGAACAGAAAAGAGCAAAACAAAATGCTTTCAAAACAACTGCATTACTTATTTAAGCGAAACAACCATCTTTGTCCCCAAATTGCACTGCCTTGTGCAATCACAAAAACAGATAACGATGAAAAATGTCTCGAACAGAACAGATCTCACAGCACAAAAAACAAAAAACAAAACAAAATCAGTCTGTTCAGTCGGTAGATGGATAATGCTATTGGCGACAAGGGTGTGTGGGGTGGGGGGTGGTTTCAATATACTTCATCTTAGAAAAATGCAGTGCTTTGGGGCATTCACTTATGAAACCAATTAGGTAAAGGACCATTAAAGGAGCAGTTCAACCTAGCAGCTTCAAATAGTTTAAGTGTGAACAGTTTCCTTAAAAAGATTTAATCACCCGTAATGTAACCGCATCTAGTGACAAACGCATAGGACTCAGGCTTGCTTTCTGTGTTCCCTATAAAACACTACTTATGTCTCTGTAAACATATGAAAGTTAAGCCAGCAATGTTAATGACTGTATACTGCACCTTAGTGACAAAGTTATTTTCCTAAAACAGTAAAGCTATTTGTTTACCATGGAAAAGTAGAGTCTAAAGATATACATTACATTTAACTACTTTTTTTTTAACGTTATCAGCTACATTGACCCTACCATACTTAACTAATCACACCACCCCTTTATTATGCTTTGCACATGCATCAGTTCACTTAGACCAGGTGCGACCCACGTGATTATACTCTGGGAACCTCCACTGCCCACGAGGGGTCTCTGTGCGCTGTGGGGCCCCAGCTTTAGTCAGCTGCGGGGGCCTCTCAGGCCAGGAGGGTTTCTAAATGTAAATGACTTGGGGATGTATTCTACTTCAGCCAAAGTGGCCAATCGGGCCGTGAACTTCAATGGGGATGGTCGGCTGAAGGACCCATCTTCTGCCTCGGAGAATATAGAATAAGCCCCTTAGAGAAATGGCGAGTTATCTGAAAGATATTACTCAGTCTGAGCTTGTCCAGTAATACTAATCAGTAGAAAATAATCTGTATCATTTACTCGGCAAACCAAGCTGAAGTTGCCGAGTAAGCAGTGATGCACATTTATATCAGCCGGGTTTTCGTTCAGCCACTGATTATCTGCATCATTTGCAAGTTATGCCGTGCATTATAGGTCTTAAAAGTGCATATAACAATAGAACCAAACTGAATTGACTACATTGATGGGTTTAAATGTTGCAGATTTAAAAAGGTCTACATTCTAACACTGAAACACTCATTCTTAAATAAACCTGTTTCACTCCCTTTAGCTCCTTTGCACGAAGTCACCCCTTCCACAGGCAAAGTGCCTTTGCCTTCTTTGTTCAGACATGGATTGCAAAGGAGAACACACACACACTATATTGTGTGTTTATTTCTTAGAACGAGATCTATACATCAACTCATGTTGGATGGCATATTTTGTTTATGGAGAAAGTTTTTATCATTTGTATTATATACTGCCATACATAAAACATGGTGCATGGTAAATTAATGGCCAATTGCAACTTTGGAAACCATAAAACAGCATGTAGACAGATGGGGGAGGGTGGTGGGGTACTTGGGCCAGGAGTGGATCCGTGGCCCCAGAACAGCTTTTGATTCAAGATATTTTAGGGGGTTTTTGTCAGTAGAAAAAAAATAAACACGAATCTACAAATATGGCCAAGGGGTCAACAATAGAAAGTTGATGCTGTAGCTTTTAAGAAGCCACACAAGCAATTATTTTGCCACAGCCAAAGTGTGTTAACCAGGCAGTGGACAAAACCAGTTATCTTGGGAATCAGCATGTCCATAGGAACAATATCAGCCCAGAGGGACCCAGCTAACCATGAATAAAATGTATTTATTTCGTTGCTCAGAAAAGTGCAATACAAAAGATAACCCAAAAAACAAGTAACTCAACTGGCACATGAAGAAATATACTGCCCAGGATCAGTCAAACTTGATTAATAAAAATATAACAGCAAGACAAATATTGCCGCTCATCTCTCCTGAATTTCTACTCTGCCTGGGTGAGTAGATTGTGGAAGCAGTGACCACTTACATTACAAGTCAATGTGCCAAACTTATTTGGATACTCTAAAAACACTGCTGGGACAGGTCACAAAAAGGAGGCTTTGAAACAAATGTAAACTAAGATGGTGGATGGAGGAAAACAAAAACTTTAAGGTGGAGGGCCATCTAGATCCAAAGTCACTTACTGGGCACGGTTTATTTAATGTGCCAAATCTAGCTAAACTATAATTATTTTTTTTTTAAATTCCCATAGCAACCAGATTAGATGCATTTGTAATTATTATCTATTCCCCCTCCCCTCATGTAAATAAAAGGATTAAACCTCAAAATTGCATCTCCCCCTAATTATTGTGCATTTATGAATATGTATGAGGTGAGGAATGTAGAATTATAAATTAGAAAGGGTAAGAGACTGCCTTTGTTGGTAAATTAAACCAATCCTCCAAATCACTCGCCTAGGAAAACATTCCTGCATTCACAGCTCAGGAAGTCTTTGTAGTCTGGACAAGTGCAAGTGACTTGTAAGATCTTTGATCCTAACGCTCAGAAAGTTTCCTCCAGTGCTGTCCCTCTGCTACTTCTCTTATGTGGAAAAGAAAGTGTCGCTTGCTATAATGGAGTCATTGTACTGTATTTTACAACACAGAACGAATATTAGCATACTAAAGAAAAAAAGTTTGCCCACACCAATTCATCGTGGTCAGTTCCTTCACTTGCAATGGGAACAATCATGATTCTATAAAGAGTGGTGACGGTATAACGGTAATCACTGGCATAGACCTCACACAATATAAAAATGTAGGTAGGGGTCCCATTGAAGAAATCTATTCCAACAATAGGACAAAAAAGGGTTACTAATATGACTAATATGTACTGGGTCCCACCTAGTGTTGCCATGGGATCATGATGTCTCAGAATATTAAAGGAGGGGAAGGTTAGAGAAGTTAGGTTCCAGGAGGACAAGTAGAGGAGCCTCAGAGAGTAGATAAGCAATGTTTATAAATAGCAGAGACCAGACACCCATGTTTAAAAGCTTGCAGATCGGGACAGTACCCTTTTGAGTTGGGGTCCAAGAGAATATTTAAGGAAAAGCAAGACAGCACGACAAAATCTCAGGAAAGAGGGGCTTTCGGCAGATCAGCTCTAACCACAGATTTGCACTAATATTCCTTATCAGTCTGTATGGACGTTGCAGGCTCACGGTTCTGGGTCACGTAGGAAAGACCAACCAGGATTCCCATAGGGGCCTAGAGTAATCAGAATAATAACGATGATAGGAACCGGAGAAAAGGCTGCTCAAAGCTCTAAACGGAGAGCCAAAAAATATAAATAATAAAGTCAATGAAACTTTGGACAACTGTGGTTGAAAGTGAGGGAAAATTCAAACGTGGGATTCAACATAAATTGCTGGGAGAAGTAACCAGAAACAAAAATGTGCAGTGTAGGAGTTCCAATGGACAACGCTACCTGGGATAAGCATATAACAGAGGAAAAGTATGTTACCTCTGTTGATCCCTTAGTGTAGCACTCCGTTTAAACTGCATCTGTATCCGGTGTTCGGCGTGGGTATCGTAGGCTCCAAGTCTGCTGCCAATTCCTTCTCTCCAACCCCGTGGAGCTCCTGAGTGCCGGTGGTATGTGTAACCACTTTCGGTCCGTCCGGGAACGCTCCACTCACTCTGCAGGTTCCACAAGTACCTCGTGTGGAAAAAGATCCCATATGTCGTGCCCTCACAGCCTCAGTGCGTCTCTCCAATCGGCAGTAAGTATAAAAGGAAGATAGGATTGTTATGAGACTGCAACATCCATAAATACAGCACCCTCAGCTCACCAGGAGGTAGAACAGATAAAAAAGTTTATTTAACTACATAAAAAACGAAATATGACAAACAAAATACAACAAAACAACCTCCTATACGTTTCAGGCTCTAAAAGCCCTTTCTCAAGGGCTCGGTTTCGCCTTGGGCAGTGGCTATTGGTGCGCATTGGCCAGGGCTTTTTGCGTTGGTGGATGGGCACTCTCTGCTGTGCCCCTTACGTCTCCGGGCTCGTGGCCGTCACACGTTTGTCTTTGGATGCATGCGCGTTGCGTGTTCGTGCGTGTTGACGTCAGACGTCCGCGCTGCGTGACGTACACGGAAGTGTTGGCGATTGGCGCATACTGCACCCCGATCTCATAAATGGCACTCCAGAGGGTAAGTAGTTATTCACCTTGATAAAGTCCGAAACGCGTTGGTGTTTGTTTGTTTTTGATCCATTAAATCAGCTTTATTTTTCATTGTGGGAACGCATCCTTGTTGTTATTTTCTGGCTTTGCCAGCACTGGACGTAGTGCTCCGTTTTTCCCTCATCGTGTTCATCTACAGGCGGAGGCACACTTAACCCTTGGATCGCTGGATACATTTGGACTTACTGTTTATGGTGGACATTACCCCATGTGAGTTTATTCCAGTTGACCTATATATTTTCTGGACATTGTTCATATCATTGTATTCCATAGAATTGGATGTTTATTAGTACTGGTCACCGGCAGGTGTCTATTATATCCTTACTACTGTGCTACGTGGGATTATAGTTTACCAGTCATACATCTATTGGGACAACTTGTCATATGTACATCTACCAAATGGGTTAATTTCCTGAATAAGAAGTTTATTACTATTTTTTAGTATTGCTTTTTCTATTGAGCACCATACAACGATTTTTTCACTGACGTCACTGAGCTGGTTCGCCCTCATTGGACAAACCGCTCACGTGACCGCCCTATCACTCGAGAAATCAGTTTTAACGGATTTCAAGCACATCGCGTGCCACCTCCCGCTTCCACACGCACGCGGTATAGACGCGATCACTGCCTTTAGGCAGTGTGATCGCTCAGCGTGCGGACGCACGGTCTGCCTATCTATGGACGCAGCTTTAGACAGGTCTGCATTATTTAAGTTTCAAGTTTCAAGCAAAAGGTGACATTGTGTACCCATTTGCATGTCATTTCCCAGAATCCCTTGCTGCAGTGGGAGCACTGTATGCAAGGGGAAAGGCAGAGTTGCCGACCTAAGACATGTGAATGTGCTCACAAGTAATATTCTTTATTGGCTATATGCAAACGGTGGAGGTTTCTGTCACCTTTTTCACCCATCGTAATTTAAATAATGTATGGTAAACCTACCCAGCCTTGAAAATTGCAAAGCCAGTACAACCAACCTCACACTGATGATACACAAGGTCAAAACAGCTGTCTGTGAGTGGTTTTGCATCTAATCCCATGCTATGCTTAAAAGTTGTGTGAACAGCGAAGCATTTACGTATAAAGGTTCCATGTAAAAATGGATTTCACGCAAAAGGTGACATTGCGTGCATTTGCATGTCATTTCCCAGAATCCCTTGCTGCAGTGGAAGCACTGTATGCTAGGTGATAATGGTGAAAGGCAGGGTTGCAGACCTGTAAGACATGTGAATATACTCATAAGTGATATTTTTTATTGGCTATATGCCAACTATGGAGGTTTTTTGTTGCCGTTTACACACCATAACACATACAAAGATATATACACACACACGTGTGTACGTCCACACACACACCAAAATGTTAGAGGCCAGTCTCAAAGATTAAGACCATTTTACTCCCAATTGATCTTAAAAGATCCAGACTCTCATGCAGACAGGTGTTTTGTCAAAGACTTTCAATCCTGGGAACCTGCGTTTAAGGATTTAGTATCACAAGTAATAATAAATGTAAAAGTCAAAATATGGCAAGAATACTGTTATTAGTTGGTGTTCAACCTCATCTACACTTACAAAATGAACTAGAGTCTATTGGATGGGGGGGAAAATATTTTCAGCATGTCTGTAAGAAAGGAACTGATGCTCTTCAAAAGTATTCTGTTGCATCCCATTTCCCAAAAAAGATAAAAACATTGGACGCCAACAATGCACTTCATTTTACAGTGCCATACTTTTTCTCCATGGTAAAGCAGTGGTCACGGTGGCATTAACCAAAACAATGTATGTATCTTTAAAAAACACTAAATGAGTTCAGTATTAGGTGATAGATACCTTTTTTATTTGGCCTAACAATATCTCTCTCTCTCGCTATATACATATATACACACACCACTATCTATATATCCATATTTATCAAATGTTTTACCAGGAAGTAATACATTGAGAATTACCTCTCGTTTTCAAGTATGTCCTGGGCATAGAGATAAGATGACAAATACATGGTTACAAATACAGTTACATAAGTGAACAGGGAATACATGATATACAAGACATAGCATGCACAGTTAAAGATAAAATATATTATAGGCGTATTTAACAGTTACAGACCAGATTAAAATATGAGACAGCTTTAGTTTTGCAAGAACTTAGACTGGTGGTGGCTGAGAGAGTCTCCGGTAGATTGTTCCAGTTGTGGGGTGCACCGTAAGAGAAGGATGAGTTGCCGGATACTTTGCTGAACCTTGGGATCATGAACAGTCTTTTGGAGTCATAACAAAACAGAAAATAGACAGCACTCAAACAAATGAGCTAAAATAAATTTGGATGGTGCCGTGTGGAACAAGAAGGAACCTTATTTCCTCCAAACACACAATGAACACAAATATAATGTTCCCAGCACTCAAATGACAAATTGAAAAGGGTATTAGCCAAATGTTTTAATGAGAGAGAATAGCACACACCCATAAAAGGTGTACAAGTAAATCACAATACGAGAACACATGTGATAAGGGAGGAGAGAAAAACAAGGTGATGGGAAAAGTTGAGGTGGGGTCCATCCCAACCTTTCCCATCACCTTGCTCTTCTCATTAAAACATTTGGCTTATACCCCTTTTCAATTTGTCATTTATGAGTGCTGGGAACATTATATTTGTATTCAGTCTTTTGGAGTCAGATCTCAGATAAGTGCTGCATGTGGAACGTGTTCAGATAGATGGGTAGCTTGCCCAGAAAGTATTTGAAGGCAAGACAGGAAAGATGAACTTTGTGCCTAGACTAGTGATGACCAATCTAGTTCTTTGAGCATTTCGCAGTGATGTGTTGTAATTGCATTGGAGAACAAAACGGCATATTGAATTGTAGGGGGTTATAGAGGGTGTCAACTTTGCCAAGGTGGGTTCGGGGTGCCAAGCCGTATACGATGTCCCCATAGTCAATAATTGGCATTAGCATCTGTTGTGCGATGCGCTTTCTGACCAGCAGACTTAGGGAGGATTTGTTCCTGTTAAGTACACCTAGATTGGCATAGATTTTGGATGTCAGGGTATCAATGTGCATCCTGAGTGTTAAATGGGAGTCAAACCATACGCCAAGTATTTAAAACTAGTAACAGAAGTTAGGGTGGTTTTAGTGTTGGTTCTGATCTGGAGCTCAGTCATTGGAATCTTTCGAAATTTAGCCTTGGTCCCAAATATCATTGTTACAGTCTTGTCGGTGTTTAAAAACAGTTTGTTTTGGGAAATCCAATTTTCAAATCTCAAAAAGTCAGATTGAAGTATGTGTTCAAGGTCGGAGAGGCTAGGGCTGTGTGCATATAAGATTCTCTCATCTGCATACATGTGTATTGAAGCTCCCTTACAAGCTGTAAGAAGATCATTAATGAACACTGAGAAGAGATGGGGCCCCAGAACAGAGACTTGCGGGACACCACAGGTGATATCCAAGGGGTTGGAGTAAGAGCCGAGATGGATACATGTTGGGATCTACCTGATGGTAGGAATGAAACCAGTTTAAAACATGCTTCCCTATTCCAAAGCACTGGAGTTTGTTAAGCAAGATAGCATGATCAACAGTATCAAAAGCCTTTGCAAAATCTAGGAATATTGCACCAGTGAGTTGTCCCCATTACATTCCGCACTGAATTTCATTGCAAACTTTTAGCAGGGTAGTTACGGTGGAGTGTTTGGGGCGAAAGCCAGATTGGAATTGGCTAGGGAAATTTGTCTTGGTATAGTAATCGCTTAATTGGAAGTGGACACATTTTTCCATGACTTTGGATAGTATGGGGAGAAGAGAGATTGGCCTGCAGTTTGAGACTGTTTTTATCCCCACTTTTGAAGATTGGAACAACTCTGGCAGCTTTCCAGGTCTTAGGGATATGGCCTGCAGACAGGATAGAGTTGACCATGGAATCAATTTGTTTGGCAATGGCAGGCGCACCAAATCTTAGGCTGCGCTTATACAGCCGGCTATGCGACCGATGACGTCACCGTCGCCATTGCGACAAGTTGAAATTTGAACTTTAGGAGACTTCGCTGGGTGACGTCATAAAAAAGGAGGGCAGAGGCACGGAGAAACTCCCGATTGGCCGCAAGGGGAGACAGTCGCCGAAAAAAAAAATATATCTGACTACCAGATTTCTGGTAGCACTGTCGCTCCGTCGCTTTGTCGCCAATGCATTTGTTTTGTCGCGACGGCGATGTCGCGTCGTCGTCACTATAAGCGCAGCATTAGGAACTTAGATTGCAGTAAGTCAGGTCCACATTGGCTGCTTAGTTTATTTGAGGAGCGCTTGTGCAATCTCATCTTCGGATACTGGGACAAATTGAAAATTGTGAGCAGTGTTGGGAGAGGGTGGGGCTATTGGGGTACTTTCATAATGAGGTTCAGGTTTGTGGTTTGGGTTCCATTTCGTTAATACTGTAAGTTAGTAGCACACCCCACAAAGTAATCATTGAATGCATTTGCAATGGCAGTGGGGTTGGTCAGAGTAAAATACTCCTTAGTGATATTACTTGGTTGTTGATGGCTATAAGGCTGGAATATATTGTTGATAACCTTCCAGAAATTAGCTGGGTTTGGTGTATTCTGGTGAAGATTGTCAGAGTAATATTGTGCTTTTGCATGTCTTGTTTGCCTTGTGCACATGTTCCACAGGCATATGTAGTAATTAAGATCCTTGGTAGTGCCAGTTACTTTGTAGCTTTCCCACAAGGCATTCCTAAGATGGTAGAGAGCTATAAGGTCAGTTGTAACCCACAGAATGTGGGCCCCCCATACTCTTATTCTGTGTAGTAGAGCATGGGTATCAGAGTTTTAAGAACTTGATTGTAAATAGAGCGCAGAATCAGGGTCGGGAATTAAATCTATTCTGCACCAAGGGCAGTTGGTGAGGTGAGACAGAAACTGTTGTGGGTTAGTTTCTAAATGTTCTAGAGAAGAACTTTAGGGCTTGATTGGGATGGTTTAATTTTCCTTACACAGTACAATATTGCATGGTCACTGAAAAGGTCACTGAAAATGTCAGGTAGGATGCTAGAGGATTGGATTCTGCTGGGATTTGAGGAGAGATAGCAAGGAATGGTTGTGAGATTTCAGGTTTGCTGTGTGGTTTGGGAAAGGAGTTGCGTTAGGTTAAGTGACTTGAGTTGTATCTGGATTTTGTGGTTTTTAGGGTCGAGACAATTGTAATTGAAATCCCCAAGAACTAGCAGCTCACTCTTCTCATTCTGAGAGGAAATGGAGCCAAGAAACTGCGTGATAGTCATGGACTGTAGAGGGGATGTAGAGGAGCGGTAGATGCCATCAACCAAGATGACTTAGAAAAGGGGAGACAGATTTTGCCAACTGGGATTTCAAGGGGGTGGGCTTGGGGGGCAATTTAAAATTGTAAATTGTAAGGTGTCTGCAATATAAAATAACACCCTTCATCCTCTCTGACCTATCTCTTCTAGAAATGGAGTAGCCCTGAATGGCGATATTTCCATCGGGTGTTTTAGGGGTTAGCCATGTTTCTGTAAGAACGATGACTTTGTGTTTATGCATAAGACACCATGACCTTAGTTCGTCCAGTTTGGGCAGCAGGCTCCAGATATTTATATGGGCGACAGATAGCCCTTTTTGGAATTTAAAAGTGGAATTCTCAGGGGTATGGGACAGAGCTGAAATGGGAGGGGCTGGGTTAGGTTCAATATCACCTGCTAAAGAGAGTAATAGTATGAGTAGAAATTTGAGTAGTTTGGAAGTTGTACATTTGTGGTGTTTGCCATTAGTGAGCGGTGGGTGGTGTTCTGGTTTTTAGAGTTCTCCACCAACATTCAGTAGATAGTGCAAGTCTTTTGAGTAATCCAGGGTGTATTGTGATGTTGGGTATGGGCCAAGAGGAAGGAGTTTGTAGTGGATAGAGGGAGTAACATTTCCATGAGACCATGAGAAAGAAGAAAGTTGTGGTATAGTACATACCAGGTTCATTATTGCAGAGGTAGGTAATGTTTGCATGAAGCTGTTGTGAGCCAAGTGAGTATGTGCAGACTAAACAGCAGAGGTGAGCCTTTTCATTGTCAAAATGTTTTGTTGTATTGCAATGAATGCTATGGCCTATTGAGTGTTTGCAGAGGATTGAGTCAGGTGAGGGTTGAGGGGGCTGGGGAGGGGGCAGTTGTGTGCAGTCAGTGTTGGGAGAGGCTGCAGTAAAATAAGATTTGTTGCCTTGTGTAGAAGAGTGCAGTAGATCCAGTCCCCAGTCAACCTATAGTCAAACTATATATTCTCACTTAAAAATGACCACTTTAAAATGCCAATGCCTCCCTTAAAATGGTGTTACTTTTATACATCCCATTCTAAGCAGTCACATGACACCTCTCTCCCCCCCCTCCCCCACGAGTTTGTTAAAATAAAGGGATAACTTCAGACCAATGTTAGAGGGAGTGTGGGCTGGTTGGCAATATGGCCCACATCTGGTGGGATAGCCCCGCAATAGAGACGTATTGGATAATGGTAATGGAAATTATAAGAGACACTACGGATCTGATGGTCCCACTTGATCCCCTGGTATATGTGTTGGCCAAGCCGATCGAAGAGACTAATAACCCGACCCAATGCCTGATCTCACCTATACTGATGGGTGCCAGATGAAAATAGCTGCAGACTGGAAATGTCCATCGCACTCCTCCAAGCAAATGGTCATGAACAGAATAAGGGAAGTAATGCTGATGGAAAGACTCTCTGCCTTCCACAGACATACAATGGAAAAATGTCATAAGACCTGGGACCCATGGCTGGAATGCCAAACCTAGAGGGCCTTCAGGCTAATCTAGAGAGGAACTAATTATAGAGTAAGGAAGCGAGTTGGAACACACACCCCTCCCCCCCTAACTGCTTACGTTTTATTTTTACTCTTTGTATTTTGCTTTATGTTGTTTTAATCAACTGAAATCATCAGTAAAACAACACACAGGGTCGACGGAGCCCACGAAGACTGCTTTATAGAATGTTTATTAATACAGTTTGTATTACTTTCAATGAAAAACTCAAAAATATTTGTACAAAAAAATAAAAGGATAAAAACAAACAGAAATCCCTATACAGTACGTTACCATATGTCATAGGTCCTTTCCCAGAGAAGTCACGGGAGTGAAAGAGAATTCAAGTGCTGTGATCACAAAACACTACTGTTGAATTCTGATTCTCATATTACCTTGGTGAGACTTATGTATTATTTTTTCCCCATCAAAACATAAGCCCACCACTGTAGTAAATCAGCTCTGGCCCACAGTGTTATAACTTAAGAAAAAAATATATACTCTTTGGATTTTAAACTAAATATATAGAAGAGCCCATATCTTAATTTCTCCAATACTTAGACGCGAGTCATATCAATAGATTCAGGCGAGTTAACTGAATGTAAAAATACTAATTTTAAGGCATCTGTCTCCTTGCAATGATCACAAATATCTCAACGTTATTGTTCAGAATAGATGTCATCCCAGGATATCCTATATTTAATATAGCCCTCAGACTAAGGGGTGACCTGTTTGTCACCTCTCTGGGATGCACAGGGGATATTTCAAGAATGTTAGTTTTCTTTTAGGCCGACAGCCTATGATCTGGCTATCGTCTGTAGCCTTCCAAACTACAGATATTTCACTTTTGTAGTGGGCCATCATTGATAACCCCCCCAACTAAGCTCTCTTTGTAGATCAGCACGGACACAGGAAGGGTCTTAACCTGTCAAAAACAATTATTGCATTTGTAACAATTTCTAACCAACATATCAACCAACAACATCCGATACCAGATTAATGGGGGATGGGGGGAGGGGGGAAGGAGACTCTGCCGCCATTTGTATTACAATTAACATCTTCCAAGTCTGTTCCAAAAATGAGATTGAGACATGAAACACTTTCCACACAGATTAATTTACAGCACATTATTAAATGAGTTGACAAACTAAACTATTTATAGATGGTCTGAGGCAACCTCTGAAAAACTAATTCTTCTGGAAGGGAAAAAAAAAAACAAAGGTCATAACAAACAATTCAGGACACCGCTACTCAGAGGCACCAACTTCATTAGCTAAACCGAAAGCCCATGCAATATTAATCTCTCACAAGGCTTCAAGTTGCAGTTTCATTACTTATTGCTTGCAGAGTTTCATTCACTCAGTATAAAGAGTGCACCAAGCCCCAATGCAGCTGTCCTTAATAAATCCGTCATACTTGCTTTGTTATGGCCACTACAATCTAAGCAAACTAATACGTTTTCTGAACATTTAAGTTGCTTACAGGGTTCATGTCAACCTTCTTGTTTGCCTTCAGTACAGTAGTTTACCTAGGCCAATAATGCATACTGGGACATTTTAAATCTCATCGCCACCTTTCTCCTGATTGCAATAAATCTCTCAACGACTACTGCTTTTACCTGTGTGTGCTTGGACCAGCGGATTAAATACGGATATATTTCAGGTCACTTTCCCAGTAGCACTCCAGTTGGCATAATTAAATACATATATACAGACAGTGGAGGTCTGGGTTTTACGTTGGCCAAGATTGTCAAGTCTTGCACAAGTAATTATCGTAAATCAGAAAGTGTAATTTTATTTCTTTTAGACTCTGCTTGCCAGTCCAAAATAATGGTGAATAAACCCCTACCCAGTTGGGGGTAGGACAAAAATGGTGAACTACAAGACTATCTAGAGAGAATACAGCATAACGGGAAAATAAAGAACATTTATCCAGGGAGGGAACATTGTACTGTCATGGAGGAACTAGAAGAAAAGGAATTATTCTTACAAATTACCTGTCCCTCCTACGGCAGTACAAACTAATGGGGATACACCAAAGCAGTCCACCCTTTGCATGGTGGGAGAAAAAGAACCACCAATAATAAAAAAAAAAACATAAGTCCATCTCCCACAAAGAGCCAGAGCGAACAGGCTCTACATAAAAACAACATAGCATATCTGCTTTTGCAGATATAGCATCACCAATTTGTGGATAATAGAGCTCCCAAGCACTGTACAAGCCACAGCAGAATCATGCCTGAGCTCATAAGCAGGGAAGCCCAATAATCACTCAGAGATAATTGTCAATTAGCCAGAACAGGAGTCTCATGCAACAGATGACCGCCACACCCAAGATCAAAAAAAGCAACTATCTACTTGCAACACTAAAAAAAAAGGAAAAAGGGCACTTTCCTACTTCGGAAGTACACATTGTGTATAAGAATCATACAAATCCTGTTTAGATTTAGTAGTATAAGAACTCTCCAAAGAACAGTCCTCAGGGGCCACCAATAGGTCAGGTTTAAGGATATCCCTGCTTCAGCACAGGTGGCTCAGTCCTCAAAATACTAGGCAACAGCGCAGCCGTTTCTATAACGTACACTCTGGACTGCATCAAACGATGAAAACCTACAACTGCACAGAGATCCTCTTCAGGTAGACAGCAGGCATGGTTTGCCGTCGAAGACCAACGCAGAGGGCATCATTTTAGCACAATGGCTGGGACCATGGATAAGCCCACACCTGCTTGCTGGCTTCCCTGGTCAAACAGAATTGTAGTATTTGGTGACTGGGCAAATCCTGTTAGAAGAGAATCTACCCCCTTGACCCCTCAGACAAAACTGCTGTGAGGAGAGCCGGCCGGGGACAGCCTTGTTGAGCTGGAATTGTTGAAAGTTTTTGTCCTACCCCAACTGGGCAAGGCTTACCCCCATTCATCTAAACTGGCATTGGATGGATAGATACACACGTGTATGCGAGTATATATTAAAGGATTCCCGTGTAAGAGCCCATGTGCGTGCACCAATCCTTTTAGCGCCTATTGGATCCACCTCAATTAATTGCCAGCGCCTAAAATGTCTAGAGGTGTACTATTGTTATGTATGAAATTACTTTTCATTCTAAAACTGAGCGAGTGTGCGTGTTTAAAATGTACAGTATCGGAGTCCTGGACTTTCGACTGTCTGAGCCAACAATGTGTTGCTATGGGAAACAGGCTGTTGCCTGGAGCAACCTTTTTTTATATTATAAGTTAAAAAAAAAGCTTTCTAAAAGACCATTATGATAGTGGAGGGGAAAAAAAACACTTTGGAAATAACAGTTTATTAACGCTCTAAGTGGGAGATAAAGCTATTGGGAAATTCATCAAAAAGCATTAGCCTCCAGTTAATGCATTTTCTTCAGTGGTATCATCACATCCCTTTCCAAAACATCAGCAGTGTAGCTACACATTAAAACATGTCAACACGTTTACTAACCAGCGGCGTTTGAAGAAATGCATGTTCCAACCACCATAAATGCCCTTTATGTTTCAATACTGTAGACTGTAATAGATCAATGGTGTATGGTCAAGTTGATCACCAAGAATTCCTTAATATTGAGCACATTCACGTCTTGGACAGGTCCACAAACCTGTTTTCCCCCATTATCTCTTAGCACAGAGGAGCGCAAACTTGGTTGCTGCACCCCCCTGCCTTGCCTCCCCCGGTGCTCACTCCCCCCCACCCCCACCTGCCTCCCCCCCTCCATCCATCCCTTACCTTGGCACGGCGTCAAATGCCGCCGTGAGGTCATGGAGAAGAGTCCTAAAGCCGTCAGAATCAAGGTGAGTCGCAGGGGGCTCACGTGATCCCCCGACACTTAATTTAAATGCCTTGGGAAAGAGCGCGGGGTCCTCTGCAACTATCGTGCCCCCCTCCCACCCCCCCCAAGAAAAATCTTGCCCCCTCCCCAGTTTGCGCACCCCTGTTTAGCATACAATGCTTCCACTGCAGCCAGTGAATATGTGTAATTACATAATTGGTATTTTTACTTGCTGTACATACGTTGGAGGGTGTTTGCACTTCACATAACTTGTACATAACTGTGTCGTCAATAATGAGGAAAATGCTATTTATTCACACAAGTACAACACCTGAATGAGGTGCAGACCGCTTTCACCTTTCATACAACTTCCATTAAATATTAGAATTTATAATAAAAGAGCCTGTGAGTCTCAGCCATGGCTCCAAGACCATTAATCCTAGAGACCTGAAACTTTGCTTGCATACTAATGGACCCTAGGAGTGAACACCTGAGGGTTATTTTTATTTAAACGCATTACGCATTAAACGAGTAAACGTTTCTATGACAAGCACGTCAAAGCAATTGCATTTGTTACTGAGAAACTCTGGAGGGCATCACTTTCAAAGTAAACTAATGCTGTCTAAGCTGTAGCTCCAAGAACATGGAACCTAGGAAAAGGGTAAAATTGGCAGGGGGAAGGAGGGAAGGAATTGTGAGAAAGGGGGAGCGGGTAAAATTGTGAGGCAGGGAGTAAAGTTGTGGGGATTAAGGCAACCTGGGAGAAGCCAGTTATATATGCATGTGCGTATGTGTATACACACGTATCTACATCTCCAAAAGTGTAAGCGTGCGTGTGCGCACGAGTGCGTTGTACCAGTGCGTGGTGCATTGTACCAGTGCGTGGTGCATTGTACCAGTGCGTGGTGCATTGTACCAGTGCGTGGTGCATTGTACCAGTGCGTGGTGCATTGTACCAGTGCGTGGTGCATTGTACCAGTGCGTGGTGCATTGTACCAGTGCGTGGTGCATTGTACCAGTGCGTGGTGCATTGTACCAGTGCGTGGTGCATTGTACCAGTGCGTGGTGCATTGTACCAGTGCGTGGTGCATTGTACCAGTGCGTGGTGCATTGTACCAGTGCGTGGTGCATTGTACCAGTGCGTGGTGCATTGTACCAGTGCGTGGTGCATTGTACCAGTGCGTGGTGCATTGTACCAGTGCGTGGTGCATTGTACCAGTGCGTGGTGCATTGTACCAGTGCGTGGTGCATTGTACCAGTGCGTGGTGCATTGTACCAGTGCGTGGTGCATTGTACCAGTGCGTGGTGCATTGTACCAGTGCGTGGTGCATTGTACCAGTGCGTGGTGCATTGTACCAGTGCGTGGTGCGTTGTACCAGTGCGTGGTGCATTGTACCAGTGCGTGGTGCATTGTACCAGTGCGTGGTGCGTTGTACGTGTGCGTGTGCACGAGTGCGTGTGCGTACTGTGCGGTACGACTGCGTGCTGTGCGGTACGAGTGCGTGTGTTGTGCGCGGTGCACGAGTGTATTGTATGCATGCACATATATAAATATATACATGTGTATGCGTATATGTATGTGCGTGCATATGCGTATTTGTGCATTTGTCTCCAGTAGCAAAAAGTTTGAAAATGTTTGCTACCTTCTGAAGCTTGAGAATAATGGAATATATGCAGAACCAGGATTAGTGCAGTATATTCTGCTTTCTTCTCAGGGCCAAATGTACATGGATAAGAATAAGTGGTATGGCGATTCCAGTGAATGAGGATTGAGAGCACCGCTACATGTGATTAATCTGTATGCATGTTTATTTTAATTGAATAGTGCAAATATGTGCAGTGCTTTACTATTTATATCTATATCTATATCCATATAATTACTTATTACTATAGTCTGCAAAAACATAAGTGGGTAATATGAAAGTCTATTGCATTTGAAAGTTAGAGAAAGAATTAAAACGATACATAAATTGTACAGTCCGAGAAAAATACCACATTTCCCAATGGCACGTCAGATATGTGCCGCAAGATGGAATGAACAAGGGCTCTCAACCCTTGTCCATAACTAATGCTTCAATAATACATGCTGCAATACTAAAATACGCCTTTGAATCTTGGCAAGTGCATCATCTGTAAATACTCAAGTAATGTCTATAGTACAAGGCGTTCTATGCTGCAGGAATTTAAGAATTCTAATGTAGTTGCCAATAACACCCATGGAATAGAAACTGCACAGGAATAAACACGGCAACAAAATAGGATTGGTTTTCAGTGTACACAAAAGCTAGACAAAATAAATACATATATTAAGAAACGTAATGTGTTGTACTTTGTTTCTGTGCTACAACAGTAACTTAACTGGCTCGGAGGCTTCAGATTAAATGAATGTATGGGACTTTCCAGCAGTAGCTCTTTTAGGCCTCGGACATGGTCAAAGAGACTGTGCTGAGGCGCGCTGAGGGGAAACATTATCCCTATCAGCGCGGCTTTAGACGGCGCTTCCGCACGCGTGCGGAAATGCAGGAGACAGGCAAGTTTAAAATGTTGCCGCTCATGCAAGCGCAGGGCCGGTCACGTGACTGCCAGAAGCCAATGGCAGTCTGTGACGTCGGCGCAGTGACGTGGCGCGCTAGCCCCGCCTCCCGATCCGCTTCCCACCCAACACATAAGCGCGCTCGCTGACGCTCATGCAGGGACAAGAAAAATCTCCTGCTTGAGCAGGAGAGCATGAGCGTCAGCGCTGCCCAGCGCCGCTCCTGCACCATGTCCCCGGCCTTAAATATGCCCTTGCACCCTTGGTAAAGTGTATTAATGTAAAAGCTACTGTGTGTAATAAGCTATATACAACCTATTAAAAGCAGTGTAAGTCATGGTCGAACTTCATTGTGAACACCTCTCCTGACATAGGAATAAACACGCATTTGTTAGCGAGAAACATAGCAAAAGCTGGGGTCACTACCCTAAAACTAATTGGTGTTACTATACAAACATTGAGATTTCCTGCTACAAAATGCTCAGCTGACTACACATACAAAACCCACGCAATAGAAATTCAGCCATTTACAATTTAACAAGAAAGCATTGCGCTAACAAGAATATTATCCATACACAAGCATATAAGTACTACCGTATAACTATTTACTGCTGTGCATTAAGTTACTAAAATTGAAACTGAAAGTTTAAAAACAGTATCAGCACTGCGAGAAAGGGAAACGCAGCACTGTTTAGTCTGGTTTCGTTTTAAAAGGTATTATGATGCGGTGTACAGTTAGTACACTGTCTTGCACCAACAACGAAAGCAGAGCTCAACTAGTTCTCCATATTCAGAAAAGATTTAGATGTAAAAGGACCACAAGCTTATTGTAATTCATTTTAGATACATTTAAAGACTTGCAGATTATTATTATATATGTTAACATTTTGCAAGCGTTTGTAACATCTGCACCCTATATAGTTACGTGTCCTTAAACTTACAAGTGACGGTGTGGAAAATTTGCGCTTGGCCGCCTAAGCAACTGGTATGAAATTAGCAGGAGCACAGGGTCCAAGAGCCACATCAAGGCCGCCAGTTGAAGAACCCCGATCTAAAGTTTCCCACCAAGTACCCCCTTGCTTTCTTATTGGCATGTTTATTCATGCATAAATAGCAATTTTGAGGTAGTGTTCATCCCATTACAGCTTGAGATCTGCTTTTACTCACAAATGTGTATACAGCAATGTGTTCTTTATACATCTGTTTATAGAGCATATTGTCGACATTTATAGTTCGGTGGTTTAGCTTGTATGATTAAATAGTTTTAAATGCATTACGGCTGGATCATCAGTGCTAAATATGGATCCTGTTTTCACAAGACAACTTCTATTTTTATTTTAGACCAGTCAAACTCCATGCCACATACAGTTTATACCGTGGTGTAATGGTAAAGTCATTCTCTACTATTAAAGGTGCTATATAATACCATTCACACAGCGATTCGTCAACGTCACACACCTTAGGCTGTGGCCCCAGTGCCTGCGCAGCACTCACGCCTGCGAGGCTGGCGGCGTGTGCAGCAGAGCCCCCCGGTCTGCAGTGAGCTGCAGGGGGAAAGACGGGGTCGTGATGGGGGAGCAGCCATGACGGCACCCGGCAGGTTCGCCCTCATTGGCTGAACCGCCGGGGGGCGTGGCCTAGCACTCCGTCGCGAGTCCTGCTCTCAATTTTCTTGAGCAGGAGTTTGTCGGCGCAGCGGCCGCCACTCCCAGCAGGCCCGCTCCAGATGACCAAACCATAAAAACGCTACTATATGGGGTCATAATTAATTGCCAAACAAACACACAGCTGTGACTAAGACTAAGGCCAGGTCCCCGCCGACTACTGCAGCGCCTGCTGGGACGAGAGCCGCCCCTCAATGGGGCCGGGCCCGCTGACCGGTCAGTTTTTCCAGCAGTCTGGAAAATTGAGATCAGAACTAGTGACTGAGTGCTAGGCCACGCCCCTGGGTGTTCAGCCAATGAGGGCGAGCCTGCCGGGTGAAGTCATGGCCGCTACCCCCCCCCCCCCTTTGTCCACCCCACCAGCTCACTGCAGACCAGGGAACTCGGCTGCACACGCCGCCAGCGGGGCCATAGCTCAACACTTTCCTGTTTGTGAGAATTTGTTGCAAATGCTATTCCACTGCTGGGGAAAGGTGTGCAATCAAAAAGGTGTGCCCGAGCCTGCTATAGAAACCAAAGGATGATCAGCACAAGAACTCATTAAAAAATGGTATGAAGAGTTGGAAAAACAAGACAAAAAAATGCTGTATTATCTAACACCACAGAACCGATTTAAAAAAAAAAAAAAAAGACAGGATTTTGAATGTTGTGCTCTTTTAGGTTGCGGCCACGATGCTGCCGACCGCGCTCATGCTTGAGCAGTGACATCACCAACTCTCCAAGCATTAGCGCTCGACTGCCCTGCATATTTTCTATGCGCGAGCGGGGGTGTGGACGAGCAGACTGGCGCCGATTGGTTCGTGAAGGTCAGCGTGCCTGGAAATCAATTTCATCTGTCTCGCCAAGCGCTTAGCGCCCGCGAACATACGGAACTGCTCATATGCTTCTTTAAGCAAGTGTGTCTTAAGGTGGGTCTTAAAGGTGGATAGAGAGGGTGCTAGTCGGGTACTGAGGGGAAGGGCATCCCAGAGGTGTGGGGCAGTCAGTGAGAAAGGTTTAAGGTGGGAGAGGGCTTTAGATACAAAGGGGGTAGAGAGAAGACAACCTTGAGCAGAACGCAAGAGTCGGGATGGTGCATAGCGAGAAATTAGGGCTGAGATGTAAGGAGGGGCAGAAGAGTGTAAAGCTTTATAAGTGAGGAGGAGAATTGAGTGAGAGATGCGGGATTTGATAGTAAGGCTGCTCTTATAGTGCCCGAGACGTCGTTCCAAAACAAAACAATTTACACCGTCGGGAGCGCTTAAAGTAAGTGCGATGGGCGACAGAGTGACGTCGCGACCAAAAATTTGGAAGCCGGGTACATTTGATTTTTCAGAGACTGTCGCCACATGACTGTCTCTGAACCAATCAATGACCCCGTCACTAGCAAAGTCGCTGCAAGTTGAATGATTAAGTCGCCACCCGCGAAAGTTATCGGTCGCGTCACCAGCACTATAAGCACGGCCTGTCAGGAGTGTGATTTCAGCAGGGGAGACGCCGAGACAGATTTCGGAAATAGTAGAGTGATTCTGGCAGCTGCATTTATGATAGATTGTAGGGGATTGAGGCTGCCAGCTGTCTCTGTACTGATTACACATAGCGGATGAATAAAGCATTTTATAGCTAATTTTTACATATTCCAGATCCGCCCAAAAGGGGACAGAACAGTTTCTGAGCAGTGGCCCGGTGACGGCCCTAGTCCTATATTAATAGGCAGCTGTACAATAGCAAAGGATCCCGAATATCCATAAGGGATCACCATATGTTCCATCAACCTAACTTACCAGAGTTACTTTACTAATGACAGTCACGTACTGTTTGACATACATCTTATTTTAAACCACATTTTTTTATCTATTGGTACAAATAAAGTATTTTAAAACATTCACTATACATTTAGTTGTGAAATAGAGTGCTTATACACTAGGTTTCTTTTCCCTCCTTATGCATTCTTGTTCCTACCTAGTCAGCACCTCACATTGGTTCAAACTACTAAGCTGTGCGGGTGTTCTCTGTATATATAGATTGTAGGCGAGAGGCAGGAAGGCTGCACAGCAAGAGGTTACAGCAATCGAGACGGGAGAGAATGAGGGCCTGTGTCAAGTCATAATAAAAAGTAAAATGACAGTCATCACATCCATAGCAATATACAGTCAAAGTAATCCCCACTAAAGTAAAAGATTTAAAAAAAAAAAAAAAAACCTGTGTGCTGAGCTGTTTGTCACAGAAATTGTGATGGTGATGTTTTTAATTAAAAATCACAACACAATTTCACTTCCAAAACAAAAGTTTAACCGCATGTTTTAGCTATTTGCATGTCTATATTTATAGTAACTGAATTTTGTGTCTGCGTGTGCGTGTGTGCCTCTGTGGTGTGTATGTCTCTGTGTCCTACTCCCCCCCTCCTGACCTCTCCCCACCCCGGGGGAGCTTCGGACTTGGGGGGCTCTGTCTGAGTCTCCTCCCCCCGGCGGAGCTGCGGGCTGTGTTTCCTGCAGCAGCCAGACTCTAGCGGAGGTACGGGACATGGGAGGTGCTCGGCAGCTCGGGGGGTGGGGGGGGGAGATAGGCACATCACTCGGGGGCAGAGTTCGGCGCATCACTGGGGTGTGTATGTGTGTCAGTCAGTGTGTGTATGTGTGTCAGTCAGTGTGTGTATGTGTGTCAGTCAGTGTGTGTAGGTGTGTCAGTCAGTGTGTGTATGTGTGTCAGTGTGTGTATGTGTCAGTCAATGTCGGCCGGACTGAGGTGGCGAGCAGCTTCGGACAGCAGCCCGAGGAGATACCGGTGCCGGACTGCAGCCCGAGGAGATACCGGTGCCGGTACTGATCAGTGGGAGCGGGGGATGCCGCGCGGGAGGAGGTGCTTGTTCCCACACCGGTGACTGGGAGGGGAGGACCTGGCGCTGTGGTGGTGGAGGATGTATTTCTTCAACTTATTTACACGTCCTGCAATTAAATTCCTAAAGGCTATTTTTCATGTTGCCATTACAGTGAACCAGGAGGGGAGAGGAAGACTTTGAACATGTACAGAGCTAAAATAGTAAACACATTTGTTTCCTTCTTCCTTCCTGCCTATTGGTATTTGGCTACTCATCTTTTAGACGTGCATTCTTTCCTCCCTAACAAAAACAGCGGGTAACAAAGTCTGTATAAAGTTTTAAAGACTGTGCTGTGTGCATTTAGCCTTCCCTCACAGAATGAAAGCACACTGATCCCAGGGACATGTTTAAGGGGTCTAATCTTGGTGATTGCTACCTTTAACTTTAAAACAGAAATTACAAATACTTAGGTGTCAGATTTGGGTAGACTTGGGAATGGTTTGATTTCATCTGGTTACTCCCTTTCGGGTGTAGTCACTGTGTGATCAGCAAGTGCTTGCTCAGCCAGAGTACCCTCTCTCCACAACTTTGTTTCTCTGATAAGGACGGGGTGGTATTTAACACTTGATTGACCAACACTTTCCCATTCAGAGACCCCCAAGAAATTCAACTGGCCGACAGAGTGCACATTTTAATTATGAAACACTAAACTGGTAACCAAGGAGTTCCACAACTGCATTTATGATACAGACAGAATATAAAGGCAGGAGTTGCCAGCTCCCGTCCAAGGGCCACCAACAGGTCAAGGTTTAAAGGATACCTCTGCTTCAGCACAGGTGGCTCAGTCATACTGCCTGACCCATTGGTGCCCTTGAGAACTAGGAGTTAGCCACTTCTGATCTTAAGTACAAAGATTAATAAAGAGTGGCAACTCAAATGGTCTATCTTAAGAAAGACCATTAGAGTCACTCTTCATTATCTATGTACTTTGGATGTGTTTAACCAACGAGTTCCACAACTGCAGGAGTTCTCTCCCTCTCCGCCCCTCTCCCATCCCCCCCCCTCTAAGCCCCTCTCCCATCCCCCCCCTCTCCACTCTTCTTCCCCCCCACCCCCCCATCTATATTTCTGGGTAAGGCTAAACATTATCGGGAATAGGGGGACCAATGCTTATAAATAAATATATATAAATTATTCAGCATATAATGGACCAATAAACACTAAGCACTAAAGAAAAGCAAGTTGCAACACATTTTCATAATTGCTCAAACTTAATTTATACCAAACTGTAAAGCACAAAAAACTTCCAGGGTCAATGGCCAAAACATTGTGGTGATCTTTTAGCAATGTTAAAGCAGCAGTTTCCTGCCAGCCCTTCTTAGGATGGAAACCAGGGGGACTCTGTCGACACCTTGTTTTTTTAAGTACTTACTGGTGAAGGTACAGTGGAAAAAAAGTCAAGATTTTAACATATTTCAAATCTAAAAGGTTATTGGATCTTAAATCGACGTCCTAATAGATAAAGATAACCTGATCAAACAAATGACACAAAAACATTTAAATTAAAAAATTATTTAGCCGCAAATGATTAAACATTGATTATCCATGTGTGAAAAAGTATGTGAACCTTTACATTCAGTACCTGGTGGCATCTTCTTGAGCAGCAATAACTTCAACCAGGTGTTTCCTAGAACTGCTGGTCACACATTGGTTTTGAGGAATTTTTAACCATTCCTCCTTACAGAACTGCTTCAACTCAATATTTGAGGGCTTCCTAGCATGGACAGCTCGCTTCAGGTCCTGCCACAACATGTCGATTAGGCCATTCTAAAACACGGAATTTCTTCTCCAGCCATCTGCTTGTATGTTTAGAATCCTAGTCTTGCTGCATGACCCACTTTCGCTTCAACTTCAGCACACGGGACGGATGGCCTGACATTCTCCTCTATAATCTTCTGATACAATGCAGAATTCATGGTTGATAGAAAACTGTCCAGATCCTGAAGCAGACCCAAAACATCACACTCCCACCACCATGCTTGACGGTTGGGATGAGATTCTTCTCTTTGAACGCAGGTTTTGGTTTTCGCCAAACATTACGTTTCTCATTGGAGGTCAAAAAGTTCTACCTTTGTTCCAGATGAGTCAATGGTCTCCGGTCAGAATTCTTGTTAACAATCTAAGTGCTCTTTGGCACACTTCAGGCAGGCAGCAATGTTCTTTTTAGACAGCAGTGGTTTCCTCCATGAACATCTTTCTTGTTCAATCTTTCTGATAGTCGAGTCATGAACACTCACATTAACCAAGGCAAGAGTGGCTTGCAGATCCTTGGATGTTACTCTGGGGTTTTGTGGCTTCCTGGATGATTTGCCTTTTTTTTTTTTTGGAGATTTTTGTAGGACGACCGCTCCTAGGTAGAGTGACTGTGGTCTCAAACTTTCTCCATTTGTAAACTGTGTGACAGTGGATTGGGGAAACTCCAAATGCTTAGAAATGGTTTGTAACCCGTTTCTAAACTGATTAGCTTAATTGCTTTTTGGAGGTCCTCCGATTTATTTCCACACACCTATATGGTAAAGACCAAACAAACACACACAGTTTCTGATCTTTATATAGTGTGAGGCCTCCCAAACTTACCCCAGAATACCTACTTATTTAAACACCGGATTCTAATTATCCACTTTAATCTAGCTGATAAAACCAGGGTTTCCTTTATTTTTGCACATCACCTGAGAACTTGCTCATTGTTTGTCTAATTCATACATAATTTTGTTTCAAGAGACATGTAATTGGTTAATATAAACCCAATTGGATACTTAAGAAAAGACTAGTTTTGATTCAAAAAGGTTATGAAAAACTATGAAATTTCCGTAATCATTGGGGTTCACACACTTTTTCTTGCCACTGTGTGTTACGCAAGTCAATAGGTAGCTACAAGGGATGACACACAGCTTCTTTCTGGCCTACATAATGCGGATGATTTTACACAGCCATTTTTCCCCTGGAGGAAACTGCAATACTACCTTCACTGGCAAGTCTCTAGGGCTGGGGTGCGCAGACTGAGGGACGCAAGATTTTCCGGAGGGGGGGGGGGGGGGGGAAGCACGCTTAGAGGCACTGCGCTATTCCACCAAGGCATTTAAATTAAATGCCGGGGGACCGCACAAGGCCTCTAATTTCCCTTGGCTTCGGGAGATGCAGCGTCGGTCCTAGGAGGGTAGGGCGCGAGCAGGGGGTGACAGCAGGCAGGGGGAAAGTTTGCACACCCCTGCTCTAGGGGAACATATGGTCCTCCAAAATGAAATGGAAAAAGTGCTAACTAAAATCTGAGACCCGTGTTTCGTGTAAGCCATACAGATTTACATATAGGCTGTGTTATTACAATAAACGTGTCAACTACTATTCAGAAAGAATGAGAGCAAAAATGAATACTGTGCATAATTTCAAGGCAAGCACAATGATATAAACACAGATTAAAACAACCTCTAACTTCTCAACGACATCAATTTTTGGCCCAGCCATGGGCGGATTTCCCTATTGGGTGATCGGAGCTGCCCCGAGGGGGTCAGTATTGCAGCTCCCCAGCTCCCTGACCATACTGTCGCCCGACCGGAGGAGGGAGCCGCAGGACCGCTCCTCCCCCCCCTTGTCATGGCAAACAGACATCAAATGACACGTTGGCATAACTATACGTCTTGCTGCTGGAGACTGAGGACTCGCCCGGACAAGCGCCCCTGGGACCAGCCAAGTTTTTTTTTTGTTTTTTTTTTTAAAGAAAGCAGTCTGTTTCTGTTGATAAAAAGTCTACAATAGATACACAAAAAAACTAAACAAAAAAACAACGTTACAATGCTATCAGCAAGTTCTATTCAGTGGAATAGAACATACATACTCAGCCATACTGTACATATGAAGCAACAACAATTGATGCAGCATACGTTACAGCAGGCTGTTGCTAGGTTATAAATACATATAGATGTTGATATAAAATCTCACCTTGACTGCATAAAGAAAATATTATTTTCTTTATGCCGTCATCCAGATCAGATTTATCCCATTCAAGACTCGCCTGAAACGTCACGCTCACAATGAAGCATTTCCATGGCACTGTAATGTGATCTCATGACCCAGTGCATACAGTTGTCATCTTTCTAGAGCAGAGCTCTTCAACTAGTTATAGATTAGAACATTTACACAAGAGCAACTAGCGTATTGCAATGTAATTGTAGATGCAGTTAAAGATTAAAAAAAAAATTTAGATAACATGTTGCAAGTATGTATCACGCAAGCATGTAACACACTTTATTTTACATATTTACCTTAACGTTGGGTTTCAGAATGAAATAAGGCACTTTGCTGCTGTCCATTTCATACTAGTTGGTCACATCAAGGCCATTCGTGGCCACAGTTGAAGAGCCCGGCTCTAGAGCTTGACCTATTCAATCTGCGCTTCCACGTACTCCTGTGTCTCCCAACATAACAGCTGCATTGTAAGTTCAGGGACTGCTATTCACCAATGTTACTTCAGTATTCTGCACATTGTTAGTAATTGTCTTCCTTGCATGTTATCTCCCATATCAATCTCTGCATGTACAGTATAGCCCTACCTACACACAAAGTGGTGATGCATTGTCTCTAGTAAATACATTTATCAGAGGTAATTAATGAAATGAGTGTTCCGAGCCCAAACCAATGGGAACAGGAAACTGCAAATCTAACCCCTCAGCTTCTCTCACCCACTGGGTACAGTATGTATATAACCATGTGTATCGTGACGTTCACATACATAGCTCGTCACCTCAGTGATGCACGCAACAGAATAGGAGGCATATAATGGGATTAAGTGCTTCAAATGTAAAAGTAAATATTAAAAAAGAAGTGCATTCAATCTGAGCAGTGAGCACCAAGACTACAAACATGGCCACACTGTCACCAATAAAGAGGCCATCAGCTGCCAGAGCAAACTGTCCCACCAGCAAGGCTATATCTCACAGGCAGATATTCTGGCACCTGCCAGGGCCGGTTGACCCCAGAACGGGTGGGGGACCCGGTGGCACAACAAAGCAGCTCCGGGGGACCTGCCAGTTTAGGTGAGAAATAGAAACCGGTCAGGCAGCATGGATTGATGTTTTAAAATGTCTCTTCTAAGCATCTAAGCTCCAGGGGAAATTATTGGATTGAAGCATCCATTAAAAAGCATGTTTTCATCTGGCAAAGCATGCTAATTGAATTATGTATCAGCACAAAGCTGAGATAATGAACCTTTTTTTGTTTTTTTGATTAACAAAAAGTGCAATTCTCACAAGTCTTCAAGAAAACATTCTGGGGGGAAAGAAACAGTGCAGCTGTTCTACTTAAGCAAATGCAATCATGCTTAAAAGGCAACATTTTAGCTTCTTTGGAAATGAAAGATACCTTTCTGTACATACGTGTCTGATTGGGAGAGTGCTGATCAATCAGTTTACGCAACTTCAGCCTCGTGTCTTTTAGGACAATAACCTTGAGAGGAGTGGTGGGAGGAGGTCTACGCTGCTTGGATGGTTTTTATATCTACCTTGTTTCAACTTACTGTGAGTACACACTTCTAAAAAAGATTTAGAAATGCTTCAAGGCGTCTGGGGTTATTTGTAATAAAAAAAAAGTGCCAGTCTCTTAGATTTAACCACACATTGGAACATGTTGGTACTTGGAGAAACTTCCCTGAAGAAACCAAGCTTGGGTAGGTGGCTTGTTTTGCATAAATATGCATGATTTATACATGACGACGACTCCTATGTTGCTTGGAGCGCTGTAGCCGGTGACAGCGGTGATTGACAGGTCAGTCGTCACTGCGCACAGGGGGACGGGGAAGAAAGTTTTGGTGCCCAGGATTTTTCCATCCATGTTCTATGGTATGTTATTACAAGCGTCAAAAGTATTATATGCCAGAAATCATTTTATTTTACTGAACAACCATGTTAAAAAATAATTGACCAACAACTGTGGAAACAAAAAGGAGCCCTACAGGAGCAACTCAGATGTATCTCAGTCACTACTCACTAAAAAATATTTTCAAAAGGTTTTATTTTGTTAGTAAAACAAGCTCAAGTATGTTGCAGTGGACACGATTCACATTGAAAACTAAATTTCATGCAACCAAAGAAAGCCGCATATGTTCAAAATCCGAGTTTTGCTCCAACAAAACATTCATTTCAAACAGATTTAAGACCACTTGCAGTGATTGCAACATCCTGCAACAAGGGAGACGTATTACTGAAAAGACTATGAAGGACAGGTCCACACCCTCTTTATGGCCTGTTGACCTTGTTGAGGTGACTACAGATATCAATCCTTTTTTTATGCAATGTTTCCAGTGTGCAATCATCTCTTTGGCAGAAGGCTAGGATGAAAACAAAACAAACCTTCTTAAACTAAAAGAACACACTAAGCAACTGAAATAACTACTAGAAGCCTGAAAAAACATTCAATGTTATAATACAATTTTTCTTTTGGAAATGAAAGGGGGGAGAGAATTATACCCATTGCTTTCTTACTATAGAAAGTACACAGCTTGCAAAAAGGGGTTTTCCTATTGTATACCACATTGCATCATAGAAATGATTCTGGATTTTATTCATACCAGTGGTTTCTTTTATAGTGAATCCCATATGTTTTTGAGCCCCAGTTCTCCCTATCCTAGGGAACTCTATTGCTTAACTGAGTTTCAGACAGCTACTTCAAAATTTGGATTCCATCTATAGCTTCACCTCTGAGTAAGCAGTGCAATTATTTTCCATAAAAAGTCAATTTGTTACCTCAGTGACAACATAAACCAAGTTTCTAGTACCAAGTGAAACATAGCATCTGTCAAGAGTACCTTGTCGGAAAACACGCTTTAGTGTCAGTTCTGTCTCTGTACAATTGCGTTTCGCTCTCAAACAGGCAGAACACCAAAAAAGTATGTATGCGCATGTATGTGGGTGTATTCTTTAACAGAACACAATATAATTTGCTCACGAAGAAAAAGAAAAAAAACATTTATTCTATCCCTCTAGTATTAAATAAATGAAATCTTCATATTTTTTTAAAAAGGTTAAGTGGACCCAATGACCCATGGTTATCAACCCCTCTACAAGATCCTAAAAGAAATTGAAGCCATTGATTTTTTTCGTATTTGAAAACTACTGTTAAAAAAACACAAAAAAAAAAAAACACATCTGTTTGCAGGGCCTTTTAAAATGGCCTTCATGATATGAATCTGATTTGCAACACAAGCACATTTATTGCAACTTTGGAACCGCAGATTTACTTTGTTTAATCCATTAAACAAGTTTTGCATATACAGGCATACCTCGCATTAATATAAGCAATGGGTACGGAGCATGTATGTGAAGCAAAAATGTACTTAAAGTGAAGCACTACCTTTTTTCCACTTATTAATGCATGTACTGTACTGCAATCGTCCTATACATGCATAACTGATGTAAATAACGCATGTGTAACAGGCTCCATAGTCTCCCTGCTTGCGCACAGCTGCAGTACAGGTAGGGAGCCGGTATTGATGTTCATGACGCGCTGACAGGCGCATGCGCGAGCTGCCGTTTGCCTATTGGGCGATATGTCCTTACTCGCGAATGTACTTAAAGTGAGTGTCCTTAAAGCGGGATATGCCTGTATACTGATACCTTTTGAACCCGCTTTTTAAAAAAAAAAAAAAAAAAAGTAAATTGGCAAAACGCGCAACAAAAAAAAAAAAGTGTGTCCGTCTGAACACCATTAAAATATTATTTGCATAATCCGGTACACAAAAGGGTTAATGTAGATTTTAAAAACTATTTTTCTTCTATGTAAAGTCAGACTGGCCTAGGTATTTGTCAGTAAAACAAGATGTTTAAATGAGCGAAGGGGAGGGAGGAGAGGGAAATGTGTTTTATTGGAGACAGGCCATATGAACCCAGCCTCTATTCTGTGTTTGTTTAAAGGTAGGGTTATCCAAAAGCAGCCCTGGTTGACCGTGGAAGTAACCAGAGCATCTTTGAATAGCTTAAAATTAATTCCAAAGTCACCTGGACAAAAATAGAGTGTGTGGGCAGAAAGACATTACACATATTTGTACAGATGTACTAAATATACAATAGTTGGACTTTGATACAATTCACAAGGATGTGAAATATCCATTACGGACCAAAGCTTAGTTTAGCAAATTTGACAGGTTGGTCTGTTACATATCAGATACATATATCACCCTCAGAGACTAAATTTACCTCAATCAAGATAGTTGTCCACATGAGTATTTTAATTAAACAAAGGCAACAGTGAATATGGCATAATTCTAGGGGTTATAGAAAGTGATGGGGTATTCTTATCCTCAGGCATTTTACATTGAAACTATTTTCTCCCCAAGCCATAAAAATGTAATTGGATATTGAGGGGGGAGTTAAGGACCCATCCCAGAAGGTGGGTTTATTTGGTTGCCAATGCAGGGTTTTTAGGATAAAAACCATGCATTTAAAACATGAAATTAGAATGTAACAAATGCAATTATATGAATTCTCATACTTCCAACCCAAGACCCCTTGAGAAGCCCAATAGGTGGGTAGTGTGTTAGAAATTTGTTTCCTACAAAAAAAAAAAAAACACAACTTTATATTCTGTATGTTTCGTGTAACATTTCATTCTGTAACCAAGCACTGAACTACTTTTGTATATTAAATCTAACATTTAGTATTGGCGTGGGCTCAAATTGAACTTTGCCCGTTTTGAAGTGTAACTGCATTTTCGGACACATCTGGCTACAATAGAGGTGTTAAGATTTTTAGTAAACAGGAGGATCAAGGACCCCCCACAGGTTAGACTTATTAATTATCCTTGGTGGTGACAGCGAGTTATAGTATATTGTGATGAATTGAGGGGAGATATTACTCATTATTGGGACCCAGCAGCGAGATAAGGGAGTCAACTAGATAAGAGTATATTAACTCATCACATGTTTACAGGTGTGCTGTTCATGAGGATTAAAAATTATATATTTTTATAGTCAAGCGTTTCCACTGTTACTTGCCAAGCGGCACTGCATGTTCAGGAAATAGGGAAATGCTACTTAAAACTAGAATGGCAACAAGTCCCTGGAGGAGTTAGGTTTCCATCATGTAAAGCTACATTAGGGGTTAATGCAAATTGTACATTAATCTTATCCAATTATGTTTCCTGAAACTTCACTTAGGGTTGTGTTGACGTGAGCTAAAGTAGGCTAAGATCCAAACTTCAGTGTGTGCTTGCACTCCCAAGTGGATTTTCCATAATGGGCTTCGTAGAATTATTCATTCAAAATCTTTGGAGGAGGCACAAACGGGAATACATGAAGCACAATGACTAGCAACTCGAATCCTTGAAGTGATTATCTTTTGTGCAGTAGTACATCCTTAATACAGTCAGCCTTCAAAACAGCATTAAACTTAGCAGCAATAAAACATGACTCATTAAGAGTAAGTGTGACTTACTAATGAGCTCCACTTGTGACTCATTGTATAAATCCATTGATGGGGCCCCTCTGTCGCTGCAGGGTTTGAGCATCACATTTTATTATTGGCTTGCTCTGATAAAGTGAAACCAAGACTTGGTCTTTGTAATGATTTGCAGATTAGTCTGTGTAAATAACCATGCTTGTATCCAGAATGCTCAGGCAATGTGCAGTTAATGTTGTCTACTTTAACAAAGGCTTTTGTTACGATGCTACACAAGAGGTTAGTGTACAAAATAAAGCAAATTAGACATGGTAAAAATATTTGATTGAAGAGAGTTGTCGTAAATTGAACTTTTTCAGGTTTGGCTAAAGTGAGTGGAGGACCAATTCTGCTGTTTAACGTGTTTATTAATGGCCTTGAGGTGGGCAAATAGAGCAAAGTCTCAATCTTTGCTAATGACTTTTACTAAATTGTGTAAGGTAGTAGAATCAGAGCAGTATGTCATTCTCTGCAGAAGGGCTTGGCTAGATTGGAAACTTGGGCAGGTAAATGGCAGGTGAGGTTTAATACAGATAAATACGAGATTATGCAGTTGGGAAACAAGAACAAACAGCTTACAAATTAAATGGGGATAAATTAGGAGAATCCTTGATTGAGAACGATTTAGGAGTGCTTGTAGACAGCAGGTTTAGCAATAGTATCCAATGTCATGCAGTATCTAAAAGGCAAACAAGATCTTATCTTGCAAGAAACTGGCAATGGATGGAAGGGAAGTAAACAATGATGCCCCTTTACAAAGCATTAGTAAGACCACAGCTTGAATATGGAGAACCACTAGATAAAAATGACATTATGCAACTAGAGCAAGTGCAAAGAGCTACCAAATAAATAAAGGGGGTGGATAAATCGGATTTATGAGGAGAGGTTAGCTAAATTAGATTTGTTTACATTAGAAAATAAGTGTAGGGATATGACAACTATATACAAATATAGTCTGGGACAGTACAAGGAGCTTTCAAAAGAACAATTCATCCCAAGGGCAGTACAAACACAGGGCCATCCCATAAGGTTAGAGGAAAAGAGATTTCATGAGCAGCAAATGAAAGGGTTATTTACAGTAACGGCAGTTAAAATGTGGAATTCATTACACATGGAGACTGATGGCAGATACCCAAAAGGGTTTAATTAGGATCTGGATATCATCTCATTTAATTAATGTAATTGATACTTTGAACTGATGTTTCTCTATTTACCGCTATCTTCTTTATGTCATATTGGTCCTGAAAAGTGAACAGAGGGTTAATCACCCTAGATCTTGTGATAAACTATAATATTGCTTGTGATCTCACATTGCCTTAGTCATTCCAGATCTATGAAGGATTCCTACTATCTTCGATACTAATGTGCGTTTCGTAATGTATAGTTAGGATTTTAAGAGACTGTATAATTGTGTATTTTGTCTAATTTGAGTTAAACCACAGCTGATGTGTAATGTTTGTTAATTCACCAATGGGGTGCAACTAGTACCAATTGATTCTTTAATATCCACCTGGTAATCAACGTGTAGGGTTTAAATAGCACACTATTTCAAGAAAAATGAATTCCCTGAAGTATCTTATGATAAGAAACGCATAGGAACTGATGGTGTCAATTTTAAAAACTTTTCTTCATTCTTTATATCTAGCGATTTAGTGCTTTTTTGGCCTTTAGCTTTACTACACTTAGAACACGAGGTTTAGTGGTGTTTCTACGATCTGTGAGCAGCCCTGAATCAGGTGCATATACTCTCTGCCAGCTGCCTGATCATACCACGTGACCACTGAAAACTGCAGACCGGGAGCAGGTGCATTCCCTAACCGGTGTTAGTCCACATTGGGAGAGCAGGCAGCATAGCGGTGGCAGCGACGCACGAGGCTTTCATCTTACCCTATACCGGGAATGGAGCCGTCCCCTCACCATTGAGCAGAGAGCAGTCCCTATCTGCGTTTACCTCAAGTTCTCTAAAGTGTGGACTGCTGCAGAAAGATTTTTTTCCAGTGGCAAGTTTTTCGACCCAAGAGTGCCAGTGGGAAACTTGTATCTATCTTATGTTCTCTTTCATCTATTGATCCACTTACTGTGCAAACACTTATCTTTTTATTCTATATTTTTCTCAAATTTTAAATCAATCAAATCTATTTCAAGTGAATTTTTGCACTGGTGTTTTTTAGATTTATTACTTATCTTGTTGACGTTGGTGAGCCATATAGTTTCCATTAGTGGCATTTTTCCACTTGTAACCCTATACTGACTAATACCTCTGGTTATTTGTGTTTAAAATTACTAACAATTAGGAGTGCATTATCTTATTTTTCTCTACCTCATATGCTATTTAACTATATAATAAATCGCTGCGTCATTGGATACAAACTGTCACGTACGGCACACCTGTGAGCTCGTGAGCTGCATACGGGACAAGGGTTAATATACAGCTCGCAAGCAGTCCCACTTTCACCTTTGCAATGGTCCCTCAAATGAACAAAATATCCCCTTAATCCATTTCCATATACCGCCTGTCACGGACAGCACACAAGTGGGCACGTGACTATGCAACCTGGGTTAATACAAAAGGCTACTCTAGCCAACTCGCCTTTCTCCTGTGCAAGGTACTTTCAATTAGTTCATATTAACCCCTTACTCACTTGCAATCAGATCTTTCCACTGCAACCGCCCAAGAAATATACAAAATATGTAATTAATATATTTCTGCCAGGGTCTCGGGTTCCTGTTTATTCTAGAAAAACTATGCCCTTAAACTGTTGTAGCAAAATGTGTCTGAAAATGTGAAGACTCTCCAGAGCTTTAAATCATTACCTAAAGAATTGTTTAATATATATATATATATATATATATATATATATATATATATATATATATATATATATATATATATATATATATATATATATATATATATATATATATATATATACAGTGCTCGACAAACCCGGTCGCCCACTCGCCAGGTGCGAACGGAAATTGGCCCGTGGCCAGCTACTTTTCCCCCCTGCTCTGCGCAAATTTTAAAAAAATTAAAAAAAAAAAATAACAAAAAAAATATCCTCCTGGCTGATTGGCCAATTGGTCGTGACGCGGAATGGAGCCCTTCTCTGCAGGGGTAATGGCTTCTCCTCGCGCGCGCGGTCCGTCTCCGTCTCCTGCCCGCGCTTCCCTCCTCATCCCCTCCAGTCTCCGCTCCTGTCGGGCAAGAGATGACAGCAGGGGATTTCTCCCCCCATCTCCCCCCCCCCTGCCCCGCTTGCCCTCCGGTTCTGCTCCTGTCCCTGTGGCTGCTCGCGCGGGGCAGGAGATGACAGTGGGCGATGTTCCCCCGTCCCGGTTGCCCTACGGTCCCCGCTTTCCCCCAGTGGCTGCTCCCGATGCCAGCAGGGGTGTTCCCCTCGGTCCCCGTGGCTGTCTCCGCTTCCCCACCCCCCCACAAATTTAAAAAAATAAACAAAACAAAATATCTTCCTGGCTGATTGGCCGTGACGCGGTCGTGACGCGGAATGGAGCCCTTCTCTGCAGGGGTAAGTAATGGCTGCTCCTCGCGTGCGCGGTCCCTGTCTCCTGCTCGCGCTTCCCTTCTCATCCCCTCAGTCTCCGCTCCTGTCCCCGTGGCTGCTCGCGCGGGGCAGGAGATGACGGCAGGGGATTTCCCCCCCCACCCACTCCCCGGGGATTTCCCCCCCACCCACTCCCCGGTCCCGCTTGCCCTCCGGTTCCGCTCCTGTCCCCGTGGCTGCTCGCATGGGGCAGGAGATGACAGCGGGGAATGTTCCCCCCCCCCCCCCCCCCCCCAAACCTGCTTACCCTTTGGTCTCCGCTCCTGTCCCCGTGGCTGCTCGCGCGAGGCAGGGGATTTCCCCCCCCTGTCCCGCTTGCCCTCCGGTTCCACAGAGTGTGTATGTATGAGAGAGAGTGGTGTGTGTGTGTGTGTGTGTGTGTGTGTGTGTGTGTGTGTGTGTGTGTGTGTGTGTGCGTGTAGGACACCAAAGGTACCCCCCACCCCACCCAGTCAGTCATCACCCCACCCAGTCAGTCATCCCCCCACCCCACCCAGTCATCCCCCCACCCCACCCAGTCAGTCATCCCCCCACCCCACCCAGTCATCCCCCCATCCCACCCAGTCATCCCCCCATCCCACCCAGTCAGTCATCCCCCCACCCCACCCAGTCAGTCATACTCCCCCCCACCCAGTCAGTCATACTCCCCCCCACCCAGTCAGTCATACCCCCCCAGTCAGTCATACCCCCCCACCCAGTAAGTCATACCCCCCCCCACCCAGTCAGTCATACCCCCTCAGTCAGTCATACCCCCCACCCAGTCTGTCATACCCCCCCACCCAGTCAGTCATACCCCCCCACCCAGTCAGTCATACCCCCTCAGTCAGTCATACCCCCCACCCAGTCTGTCATACCCCCCCACCCAGTCAGTCATACCCCCCCACCCAGTCAGTCATACCCCCCCACCCAGTCAGTCATAACCCCCCCCACCCAGTCAGTCATAACCCCCCCCACCCAGTCAGTCATACCCCCCACCCAGTCAGTCATACCCCGCCCACCCAGTCAATCATACCCCCCCACCAAGTCAAACATACCCCCCCACCCAGTCAGTCATACCCCCCCAGTCAGTCATACCCCCCCACCCAGTAAGTCATACCCCCCCCACCCAGTCAGTCATACCCCCTCAGTCAGTCATACCCCCCACCCAGTCAGTCATACCCCCCACCCAGTCAGTCATACCCCCCCACCCAGTCAGTCATACCCCCCCACCCAGTCAGTCATAACCCCCCCACCCAGTCAGTCATAACCCCCCCACCCAGTCATACCCCCCCACCCAGTCAGTCAGTCATACCCCCCCACCCAGTCAGTCACCCCCCACCCAGTCAGTCATCCCACCCCCCTGCCCAGTCACCCCACCCAGTCAGACAGTCAGTAATCCCCACCCAGTCAGTCAGTAATCCCCACCCAATCACCCCACCCAATCACCCACCCAGTCACCCCACCCAATCACCCACCCAGTCACCCCACCACCCCACCCAGTCACCCCATCACCCCACCCAGTCTCCCATCACCCCACCCAGTCACCCCATCCCCCCACAGTCACCCTCTCTCCGTCTCTCACCCTCTCTCTCTCCCTCTCTCCATCTCTCTCTCACCCTCTCTCGGTCTCTCTCTCACCCTCTCTCCGTCCTCTCTCACCCTCTCTCCGTCTCTCTCTCACCCTCTCTCCGTCTCTCTCTCACCCTCTCTCCGTCTCTCTCTCACCCTCTCTCCGTCTCTCTCTCACCCTCTCTCCGTCTCTCTCTCCGTCTCTCTCTCACCCTCTCTCCGTCTCTCTCTCACCCTCTCTCTCTCTCTCTGTCTCACCCTCTCTCTGTCTCACCCTCTCTCTGTCTCACCCTCTCTGTCTCACCCTCTCTCTGTCTCACCCTCTCTCTGTCTCACCCTCTCTCTGTCTCAAAATCTGGATCTGGATATTTTATTTACCCTGTATATCTTAACTGCCCTATACTACACCGAAATAACCTATACTGCTTTCTTCCAGATCTGACTCAAGCTTCACACGGAAGACATCGGAACCCCCCCTAACCCAGAAGACAGGTAGGGAACACATCCCCTCCAATGTATAACATTGTGGGAATGAGGTACCTGGACATTGAGGGTCTGCGGATCAGGTAAGATCCCAGGTGGGATTGCTGCTTTAAACATTCTGAAGCGGGGGCATCCAGGCACTAGTTAAGGGGTGCAGGAAACTAGTCATTCACATCTGGCTTTTTTTTCTAGATTCGACATTTATACACACACATACACACACACAAAACAAGGACTAATTGTAGTATAATGTAATACAATAAATAAACTTATGTCAAAAACGAATGTTCTTACTAGAAATTTATTAAATTTATTTCATTTATGGTTTTTTTTAAATGCGGGGCTGGGGGCGGGATTAGAGGCGGGGTTGGGGGCGGGACTAGAGGCGGGACTAGGTGGCGAGTAGATTTTTTGGTTCGGCGAGTAGATTTTTGGGTGATTTGTCAAGCACTGTATATATGTATATGTATATATATATATATATATATATATATATATATATATATATATATATATGTATATGTATATGTATATGTATATGTATATGTATATGTATATGTATATGTATATGTATATGTATATGTATATGTATATGTATATGTATATGTATATGTATATGTATATGTATATGTATATGTATATGTATATGTATATGTATATGTATATGTATATGTATATGTATATATATATATATATATATATATATATATATATATATATATATATATATATATATATATATATATATATATATATATATATAATATTTTATAACTCCAAACCACATAAGCCCACCCCTGTCGTAAATCAGCTGCTAAATTGACACCTTAGAGAAAAAAAAAACACCTAACATTTGTGTATATACGTATACATATAACTTCTAATACGTAGACCCAGTCAGTCAGTCAGATCAATAGATTCAAGTGATGACCAATGTAACAAGACTAATTATGACCATCTTGCTCCAAAATTTGAGCGACAAATGGATATCTGTCCTTGGCACCTCTTACCCATATAGTGTTGGGTATGGTTTGATTTGTCTTTTTGCCACGATTACAAATATGTACCCGTTATGCAGAATGGATGATGTCCCATGATGCTTTTATTTTTAATGGACACTCTGAATACTTTGAGCCAAGCCCCCTGAACCGTGCAGAACCCTGCAGAGCCCCACTGCCTGCTCTCCACCCACCCCCCTTACATTTTCTCCAGCATCATTTGAAGGCACGTTGCCCTTTGACTCCCCGCATAGTCATGGCGGCACCTCGCCAGAAACCACCGAAGAGCAGGTAAGAGGCATACAGAGGCCTCGCGCACTTGCCCGGCGTTTTTTTTAAATGTTGTGAGGGAAGCGAGCAGGGTCTCCAAGCACCTTGCGTCCCCCAGAAAATGTCACGCCCCCTGCTCCAGAGAATGCCTTTGAAAGTAGCTCTAAAAGGATCCTGTTTATAAAGTTGTCGAGTGCCATATTTTAATCCCATCTCTGGCAAAACAACTGCCCTTATCCAGACTAATCAGCTCCAATCACGACATACTTTTAGTAAGCAATAAGTGAGAACCCACCAATTAAGTCCTCTTTTCCTGGGTCTGTCCAGAGCTTGAGTCTTGACCTGCCACAAACCCAATATTTTGTATTTTTCAAATCACACTGTAGATACATTAACCCCTCAAGCACCAGATTGATTAAAATATTTAATATCTTATGATATCATGACACAAACATGTACCTTGTAACATAACTTCTGTTGGCCTCCGTGGTTATTTTTGGGTGCATGACAAACTACAGTATGTGGCCCATCAAATGTACACTTTCACCGACAAGCCCAAATGCCTCTTCAGTATATGCACCGACTACCTCCCTGTATTCCGTTTGCTGTGACCACACAATACTCAGCAAGCAAGGATGCAGATTTTAATAATGGCAACACAAAAAAAAAAAAAATTCCTAGTGGTGCAACTGAGACAGCAATATTTGTCTATTTTTAGAAAGGAATTTAAGATGTACCTTTAATTCTCTATATAGTACTAGTAAATGGCACTTATGGCATTTTTAGCATCATTTATTATTTATTTTTTCTTGAAAGCATGCAGCAACTATGGAAAAATTGATGTACTTGTTAAGAGATGAGCAAATTGCCTCTAGTCTGGGCCCTGTGCTATACCTTGAATTTGAGTACTCCGTAAAGTGCTTACACAAAGTTAATGGGTTGATTATTGCCATAAGCTAAAGCTTAATATAGAAGTAAATATAAAGATGAACTGCTTCATGCTGTATCCACTTAATTAATGGACATTGAAAGGAAAGGGGCATGTACCACTGACACCCACTATTTCTATTAATTCGTGCCCCTGTATTACTTATGCAGCCCCAAGGTTACCATGGTAACATCAGAAGGTAGAAATGAAGAATATGATTTTAAACACAAAATTAGCAGAACATGCTTAGGGGGCAAGATGCTACCATAATGGGAGTTAAAAAAAACAAAGTGAATACATGCGCTTCTCCCACAAGGATAGCAATAAATGGGGAATAAATATAAATAGTGCAAACTAAATCTATAAGACAAAGGAGACTTTTGGTTACATCCTTTGATCAAATAATAACAAGCATGCTAACCAACGTCAAGCTAAGTCTCAATAGCAGGTTCTTATGCTAAATGCATACAAATGTTCAGTGAAATATACCCTGAAGGGGTTAATATAGTCAGCATAAGCTATGTAACTTAGTGCAGTTAAAAACTGGTATATACCAGTGAAGCTACTTACCTGTAAGCAAGTAGAGTGCATTTGCAGGGACCGTACTGGGAGATTATATACCTTGAAAAAGGAAAGACAGGCCTCTCACAAGCTGCTCAATAAGCAGTTGCAGGTGGATTGGCTAATTACATTATTCACAACCTAATAGTGGTGCCCTCTAGGAGCGTGCTGCTAAGAATTTAATTCATAATTTCTTTAGTAAACCGAGAAAATAGACTCCTCAGGTATCGCATGCAATCTCTTTAGTAGCGGCAAAAATATAGTAACGGATTGAGGGGAAATATTGTTCCTTTGAGGTCAAGTAGGTGAAAAATGTGTTGGCTACATCACAGTGAGTATTAACCCTTGTCACATCTACAAGTCACATGCTCCCAGGTGTGTCGTCGTAACAGACGAAGTTAAACAAATGTGAACAAAGAACTGTAACCTATCAAGTAGATACTCAGCAGCTGATATTGTGCCAAATGTCTACACGGTCACTTCAAGCGCTATGTATACGTAAGGTAGCTAATGAGCTACAAAAATATATTTAGAATTAGCATCTTATTTTGCCAACCCATTTGAACTTCGCCATGAAATACTATTTTGTAAAACAATGAGGGCTCAGAAATGCCTAACTATTTATTTTTTGCTTGCCATGTTGGGCTCCATAAAGACATCTTCCATTATAATAATAATAAAAAAAACAAAAAAAACAACTTTCCTACAGGAAAGTGGGTTAACAGAAATCTTAAAAATAAAATAAAAAAACACCTTAGGAGCCAGCGTTGTCAGTGGGTGTGTCTGATAATCACTCGTAGGAGCAGACAGAATACATGAGGCCTCAGACTAGCCCTGCTCTCCAATCCCTTTATTATCCTCACCGAGTTGCCCGGCGGCGATTGATGTCGCAGGTCAGTCATCACTGGAGAGGGGAAGTTTAGGCACCTGGGTGACAGGGATTTTTCAATCCCTCCTTGTGTCAATAATATCAACATGACCCCGCACCCCCAAATGAAAAGGTTGGTTAAAAAAAAAAAAAAAAAAAAAAAAAACCTCTGATCAGTACGTATAAAGTTGTTAGCTGTTGGTAAAGCAGTGACAGAGGACTTCTTGTCTGCTCCGTAATGTAACATGCAAGCATACTCCTTTATTGGTTTGCTCAAATGCATATGCAATTATATTCAATACACCGTTTAGATCCATTGGTTCAAATAAACCAAAGCCTTTGTACACAGAGAATTCGATGCTTGCTCTTTCCAAGAGCTACACAGCAATAGAAAAAGCTCACAGAAAAACAAGAACCCGATGGGACATGGATTACTTCCTTCCAGAGCTCACTTCTTTTGGAAGTACCATTACCAGTTTTGTGATACTTTTCTTTGTATTCCAACATTTTGTGGCAACGGGTTTAATAAATACAAAGCTTTTTGTGTTGTCAGTTACTAACAGGGTATGATATTGTTACTAATGGAGGAAAACGACCTATTGGACACAAACTAGACTTAACTGCAAACCACAGAGCCCTAATCAGACTGCAATATGAAAGCCCGAAGAGAACCGCCAACCTTCATGGATTGATGACTTGCAAAGCTCAGCTGATTTGTCATCACAAAAGGACACTGCCAATTTTCTGCCTCACTGTCAGCAATTATAAATAGGTCTATTTATTCTTTGGGGGGGGAGACACTATGGATATCCACAGATCCAAAACTGGCACTAGAGAGCTTGTAACTTCGCATTAAAGCAGAAGTACCAAATAACCAGGAGGTTGCAGGGTCACACGGTTTGAAAAAGACACTCCATTTCTGTTCTCGTAGCACAAATATTCTATAAATCTTTCATACCAAAGGTTTAACAAGATTAGAATGTTTTCAAATCAAGTACAGCAGCACATTGTTCAGCCATTTTCTTCACTGCGCATTAAATAGTATGTATGATATATCTCTATATATTCTCTATGGGGTGGGCAAAAACATTTTCACAAAGGGAACCACTAGAAATGTAAGATACTGGAGACCGTTTTGTTGAGCAGTAGAGAGGCATGTTATAGCCCCTCCCCCACCCCATGTCCCCCTCCCAGCTCTGTATGTCAGAAAGGTCGTGTCAGTGTGCATCAGTGACAGGAACGACGCTTCTTACACTGTCATAATTGAACACAGAGTGCTGGAGCGCAAACATCTCCCCCGGCTCTTCCGCCCCACATAGGCCGGGTCCTCAGTGGTCACGGAGGGGCGCGCGCCGCACACCAGATACACACCTTTCATCAGGCAGGCCCCAGTGCTCTCTGTTGTGGGCACTCACGAAGCGTGATGGCGCGTCAGCCAGCAGGGAAGACAAGAATTTTGGAACGCAGGTAGTGTAGACCAATGGCCGTGCCCCTCCCCCCCATTGCGCCCTACAGACCGCGGCTTTTAGATGTGCACGAGTCGCCAGGCGCACGTGTAACAATCAACACTGGATGTAGCCTCAGTCACGGCCATTCTCAGAACGCCAGGTGCCGCTTTGATGAAATGCTAATGAAGTAAAGTCAACAGGTCAGTAAACTAGCAACGCAACATGGGCACCAGCGGAAACATTTTATGATAGATATTTCAGGGGTTGACAAAAAAAAGTGAACTTGGGAGCCAGATAGAATTTTTAGGAAGAATTTTTAGGCAGCAGAGAGTGTCGCACATTGTGCGGTTTATCTAGTCTTCCTCCACTTCACCCCCCCCTCAAACTTTGGCACCTAAAAAATGTCCTCCAATAACCCCCCCCACCACATCACATCCTATGTCAGTGTCTGCCAGTCAGTCACAGCTGCTAACCACTTACATGTGACTCTCCTTGGGTTGCCCTGGTCTACTTCCGGTGGCTGGGCTGCTTGCTATAACTATTTCATATAGGTCTTTTCTCCAAATGGGACTCGAAGCGCTTCACAAATCACAGTATAGCACACGGTGCGCAGCACATACATTTTTACAGATAGTCCCTGCCCCAGAGAGCTTACAATCTATGTTTTTTTGTGCCTGAAACACACGGAGATAAAGTGACTTGCCCAAGGTCACATGGAGCCGACACCTGGTTCCCCAGATTTAAACTGTCTTGTGTGCATTTTTTTTTGTTTTTGTTCTTTTAGGTGGAACTCTATTGATCATTATTTTTTGATTTTCAATCGGCGTTATCCAAAAATGCAGTATTTTCACACAGTGGTGTATTTTTTTCCCCGTTTAAAATATATTTAAAAAAACGAAACCCAAACTATAAACTACTGCATTAGGAGAGAGGCTATTCTGTCTCCATACAGCCAAGGAGAAGGGTATTGACATTTGTAGAAAAAGCACGGAAGCTCCATAGCTAGAGGTGGGCAGTGAGCTACAATATCCATTGTACATGGGCAGAAGCAACAAGAGCACTTCTACTGCTGGTGAACTGAATGACTTGTTTTTCCTTTTATCCGCTTCAAAGTTAATATTACAGCAAGCTACAAATATTGAAAAATCTCCAAGAAAGATATCGGATACCGAAAATTGATTGTGCACGCAAACTTTCCCAGAAAACTTTCCTTCTGCATTATTTCATATTCAAAATTTCAATTCAGGTTCTTCCAGATACCTATAAATAAACAGCAAATCAATAGGTCTGATTTATGGTAAAAAGTCTGCAAACTACAAGAAGAATTTAAATACTCTCTGGCCATACTGAAGCGCTCTCAGCTGCATTTTACACATGCAGTTAGGAATGAAAACAATGTAAAACATTCATTTAATTAAAACACAGGTCAGGCAACTGCTAAAATACAATATTGTTTAGGAAAATGGAGCATTATGCAGAAAATCACAGCAACTAAAAGCCCCTGATCTCAGAATGCAGCTGTACACTCATCCAATCTTCTGCCAACAGCACCGAAGAGTCAGCATTTAGGGAACGTCCTTTCTGCAAGTCAACAGGTTGTAATGCAAGAACCTTTCAGACTGGTTTGAAAAATGGCTCTCTCCTTCCCCCCCCATTAAAATAAATTGTTCTCCATTTTGATCTCTGAAGTGTACATAGCAATGTTTATCTTTTTTTTTTTTTATCTTGCAGAGCTTAAATTTTATTTTTGGTTAAGACGCAGGGAGATAAAGTGACCAGGTTTACCTACTCACTTCAAAAAGGCAGGGATGTCCTTATAGAGTTAAAACAGGAGAGGAGAACTTTATAGTGCAGAATATCAGTGTGGGATTTCCTTCACAGGCATTCAGAGGAGCAAGTGCGAAGGAAGAGTGTGAATATAGCCAAAGTCGTGGGTTAAAGGGAGAGTAGGGCGGTAGACAAGAAGAGGTATAGAGGTCAAGAGAGGGGAGGTTAGCGTTGTAAGAGTTTTCAAAATCGTCAGGTTGAGAGAAAATATTAGCGTCCACAGTAGATGTCAGAGCAGAGAGCTCAATGGAGAGAAGGTCTTGAGGGTAGCGATTAGAACGTGGGTGAGAGGAATGAGGTGGTGGTGAATGATAGGTCAGAGCCGAAGGGTGGAGATTGACAAATCAGACAGGGAATGGTTCAGTAAAGACTGGGTCTGAATAGTGACCATCCTTGTGGGTGCTGGAATTTGGTCCATTGGTGGAAGCAAAGGAGGTGGTTAAAGAGAAGGCGAGATGCCAAGGAGACCGAGGGAATATCAATAGGACATCTGAAATCCCCCAGTAAAAAGTACAGGAGTCAGAAGAGTCAAAGAAGGATAGCCATGATGCAAAGTCAGAGAAAAGTAGAGGTGGAGGATGTAGAGGTAGGTGGTCCGTAGGCGACTGCCACATGCAGAGGGTAGACAGCGTGAACCTCAAAAGGAAGAGAAACAGATGGAAGCATAGGGCATAGCCAATAATGGCAGTGGGAGGAGAACGACCCCTCCACCACAGTCAGAGGTGCAGAGTGCGAGAGACCACTATAGGAGTGTGCCACACATGTGCCAGTGTTTTATTGCTCATTTAGAACGGCAGATAGGGTGATGTTACTGTTAAATATAGGTTAACAGCTAGCTACTAATTTTACAAGAACAATGCATGTATTTGAGACCTTTTCAATCCCTAAACATGTTACAAAAGAAGTTGAAGCCATTGGCAATAGTAATACAATGGGAAAGAATACATATAGAATGAACATGCAAACGGTCTACTCCTGTACGAAAAAATAGCTGGACCAGAAACGACCTGTGAGCCAGGCAGTAGGGGCAACCAATGACGTTACTCTTAGGAAGTGGCCACGGGCACTCAGCCTCTGTAGGATGTCTGCATTGCTGTACGGTGAGACACCATCATTCAGGCAACAACAAAAAGGCAGTCTAAGTAGTGCTGTTTTAACAAACACGAACATAACAGGTGGTTTCATTTATATACACGATACGTGCAAGCCTTACTCCATGCTGTGAAACATCTGCCAGACAAGCTGCAAGCAAAGGTTGCACAATTACAGTAAAGCTTTGATATTCTCTGAAACCTTTCCTGGAGTTGTGTGTCTCCGAAGAGCAAGAGAATCAATGTAAAAGTCCTCCAATTGCAGAACCAGGTTAATGACTAGAAGAACTCTATTTAAAAAAAAAAAAAAAAAGGCTCAATTATAATTCACCAGGTTACTTGAAGCAGTATAAGGAAACAAAAATCAGTCTTTGTACAAGTAAATATTAAGCCTATAGATCAGGGATTTCCAACCTTTTTTGTTTGGAGGAAACCTTGAAGTATTTAGAAAAAGCTCGGGGAACCCCTATCTGGCTGACAGACATTAGGTTCGACAGGGGTCAGTCACAAAATTTCACACCTCATGAGCCACCTCTATTTCCCACAATCTACCCATGTATTTCTCTCCCATCCATCTCACTAACTCCCCCCCCCCCTCGCATGTATTTATCCCTTGAGTCTCACTCTGACTCCCTCTTTTCCTCACTCCCTCCTGCCTCCCTTCTCTCATTCACCCCTACCTTCCGTCAATTACCCCACTCTCACTCAATCCACGTACAAAATACATTCCAAAAAAAAACATCCCCCGGAGGGGGGGGGGGCTGTGGTCTGTAGGAGGAACCCGAGACTGCTTCAAGGAGCCCCAGGGTTCCACGGAACCTTGGTTGGGAATCACTGCTATAGATCTAGGCTTCAATTGAATCAATCTATTATTAAAAAAGCCGCCAGAAAAAAAAGTAAAGGTGACTAATAATTGCACTTTATTTTTAATTCATACAAAATTCATTATAGCAAGGTAAAGCTGCAGTTCAAGCTCCCGTTTTTTTGTTAGGTTTTTTTTTTTACTTCAATAGTTTTATTTGGGCAATCTCTGCTTACCTAAAGAACTGCATAGCTGCTGGTCAATTCGTTCTTTGTCTATTGATCGGCAAAGTTTGGCGACATCTTTAAATATGGGGAATGTAAATGGTTGCTATAGCTTTTAAAAATAGAATACAAGAAAATTGGTCTTTCAAAGTTGGTTTTTTTAAAACAGAAAATGCTAAAAGTATTTTTTCTCACTACAGAACTGATTTATTAAAAAAAAAACACACATGCAGGATATTGCTTGAACTGCAGCTTTAAAAGACCAACATACACCCTTGCATATAAGCTATTACTTAACGCTCAATCCATTCTGTAACATTTATACATAATTGTACTATGTAACTACATAAGTAGGCCTCGAAAACCCCACTCGTCCCCAGGACAAGAGGAAAGTTGCCAGTGATGTGGTGGCAAAAGACTGCGGCTGCTAAAGAATGTTTCTGAAGCAGCAACAGACTTTCCTATCCTCCCAACGGTGGATGAGTGTCTTCTCACAGTGGACCAGGGCAGGCAAAAATGTAGGCCCTATATAACCCCTGAATGCAAAGAAATTGGATGGAACTCGTCTCACTTTCCTTTTGTTAAGCCCTCCATCCCCCTCCCCTATGCTCCCCCTTTGGCACTTAACGCTTTATCCCCTTCCCTGTGGGAGACCCTAAACCCTTTCCTCTCCCCAGCCCCTTTGGGCACTTAAACTTTCACCACATCTCCATGGGACCATTAACCCCTTCCTCTCCCCCCGTGGAACCCTTTACCACCTGTGATCTTTAACCCTTTTCCCTCTCCCCCCTTGGACCCTTAAACTCCCCTACAATGCCTGCACTCCACCATGTCACTTGCACTGTTTCCATCACACAAACATTCCCCTCATCCCATCACTCACCTTTATGAATATGTTCAAAATTAATCAAACCGATTTTTCAACTATTTTTAAATTGTTGAAAAATGTGTTCAATATAGATAATTTTATAAATTAAATGTGTTTTTAAATGGGAGTATATCAGCGTAAGGGTGATGGGATGAGGGGCATGTAAGGGTGATGGGAGCAGTGTAGGTGAGCAAAGGTGAAGTGCAGACATGGAAAAGGTCAGAGAATGGTCTTTGTTCTAGTAAAATCTAAAAAAAAATGTATATATTTTGAGAACACATTTTATTGAGATTTACCTGAGAAATTTTCAAACTACTATATAGGTGTATCAAAGGGAATACACTAAAGAGTCCCTTTGGTAGGCGCACCGCAGACCTTTATGTAATAAACGGTCAGGGGTGAAATAAGTAAATAGTGTTCTTTTTATTTTAATAAATCGTGGTGTAGTTAAAACAGTATACGTTATACTCTGACGCATGCGCAATCGGAGTCTCTACAATAAATTTACCCCAACACTCACAACGGAGTGAAGATCACTCATACCCAGAACCTGACCCGCTCACGAAGGGGACTTTGTACATAACCCCACCAGGGTGGTGGGCAGGGACACAGGGAGCTTATTAACAGATAATTACAATCAGTGATCTGACTACTGTGTATATCATACTACAACAAATTAGATAATTATTTAAGAGCTAAAGGAGACGTATGGTAGACTACGAATAGACCTCAGACGTCTATTTTTAACTCATGTAATTCAACCAAACGTATAGTGTTTTAACTACACCACGATTTATTAAAATAAAAAGAACACTATTTACTTATTTCACCCCTGACCGTTTATTACATAAAGGTCTGCGGTGCGCCTACCAAAGGGACTCTTTAGTGTATTCCCTTTGATACACCTATATAGTCATTTTTGACCTATCCCTAGGCAGCACGCCACCTCCATCAAGGGGTATCAGAGCGAGGTTTCCCTCTATAGTATCTAAATTTTCAAACTATACACACTAATTTTATTAATATTGTTATTGTGGTAAAAATGGACATTGCCTCAGTCTTAAGCCCAGGGGACTTTAAAGGGGGGAGGGGGGTGCAGAGTATCAGTTGGGACAGACCTTGGTAGATACAGCTACTGATGGGGGGGGGGGGGGGGGAGGTGACAGATCTGGTTACAATGAGATGCATTTTCCACCATCAATAACCAATTTAACATTCCACCAAGTGAAGAAAACTCAGATTTATTTTTTGTTTTTAAATGTCAACTCTTACACCTTGGTCATATTGCCTTGTGCAACCATTATAAAATTGGGGTACCAAAGGCAAAACCATCACCTTCCAGAGTGACACTTTGCAAACAAAGTATGGCTCAGAACGCAAGTACACAATTTAGAGTAGTATTGCTAAAGACAACCTGAAAAGGATCGCACAGCGATAAAAGCAGTTTCCTTCAAGAAGCCTATAGAAGTGACTGAGCGATCACGTGACCGTGAGTGCCGGAGGGGTCCTGGTTAAATTAGTTATGTAAAATGAGGCCGATATTAGGCATTTCTTAAAATTCTCACAGCAGTGGCATTTATTTACGAGGAGATGCAAAAAATAATTCCCATCACTACCCCCACGAAATTAAATTGTCTACAGGATTAAGTAATTTATGGCATTAACTTTTTTTTTTTTTAAATAGAGTCAACTGGTGTAATCACGAGGATCACAAGAATTTCAGAATGTGTGCTAGATACCATACAGGCAAACGTGCTGAATTGTTTGGCAAGTTAACTCTGGTGAGGAGTCCTATGCAAAGAACGAAGCACCCTTAAAACATGCGAGAAGGGGAATTGATTGGCCACTTCCTTACATACATGAACTGCATGTATTCTTATAGCCAATTTAAAATAAAAACTCTAATAGACTAATCCGCCTTCTCAGCATATTGTGAACAAAAATATTACTTATGGTCGAAATATTCTCATATGGACAGTTGGAAACCAAAAAGGAGGATCCGATGAAGACAAAAAGGTTTTTAATTAAGAAACCAGATTTATATTTTGGATTGTAAAAAAGTGACACCGCATTCTCATTTGCATGTAATTTCCTTTCATGCATCTGTATTAAACCTCATCTGCCATTCACCTGCCCTAGTTTCCAGTCTCTCCAAATCCCTCTGGAGAAAAATTACACCCTGCTCTGATTCTACTACCTTACACAATTTAGTGTCACCAGCAAAGATGGAGACTTTGCTCTCTATGCCAACCTCAAGGTCATTAAACAAATTAAACAGCAGGGGTCCCACTACCGATCCCTGAGGTACTTCACTCAACTTTAGCCCAACCTGAAAAAGTTCAACTCTGGCATCTAATCCGTCAGCCAGTTTTCAATCCAGGTGCAAATATTTTTCTGAGTATACTTTGCTTTATGTTGTGCATTAGCCTCTTATGTGGCACCTATTAAAAACGATTAACTATATTATAAATAAAATAAACTATGTGAATTCTCAACTAGTCTGCACAAAGGCCAAAATAAGTAATTAAATAAAGTTGCGTGTTAGATTCAACTACACGATTACTAGTTTACTGTTAAATAAAAAAAAATACAACTTATTTATTTTGACCAGGTCCTATTTAACTGATTTTATTTGAAATGTGTGCTTCTAGGTTTGTGACAGATTACACAATAAACAAATGGTTAATCCACTATTTGAGAATACAACAGCCAATAAAACATGTCTGATTGTAACATAAACCAGGGGGAAATCATTCAAACAAAAACTCCTAGTTGATGGTTGACCTGCATTAGAAACCAAGCATCACCACGTGTAACATTTTGTCAATATCAATTCTGCATCTTCATGCTTGAATCTTATTTTCCTGTAACTAGATCTTTAGCGTCTCGAGAGACATGTGGTTTCACAATACTGTATTTGAAAGATTAGAGTCTATAAAGAAATTAAATCTTGTCCCAGGTACAACATAACATATATATCCTGTAGAACAAATGCAACAACCTAGGTCTACATTTGCTTTTGTTACATACAATTAACGTACATTTTAGAAAATAAAAACAGTCAATTGTAACAGTGAAATTGGTCAGTGAAAATACAGAGGAAATTAGGCACTTGTCACATTGTCTGTGAAACAGAGTACAGCAGGGCCCCGCGTCTCGGCGATCCGCTGATACGGCGGCACCGAGAAGGGGGCCGCTATGTTGAATTTAAAATCGCGCATGCGCAGAACGGGCGGGTGCGCCCGGCACGCATGCGCAGACCACAGTTGCGCGCGCAGAACGGCGAAAATGCCGGTTTGCGCATGCGCAGCACTGAAAATCGCCGGATCCGCTTTCCGGCGATTTTCACTATACGGCGAGCCTCTGGAACGGAAACCGCCGTATACCCGGGGCCCTGCTGTATCCAATTCCCATTAGGTAAATAGCACCAATATGGTAACTGAATAGAGCAGAGACATTTCTACAGCAGTATCACAGTTCAAATAAAGAACTCTGAAGCAGCATCCTAGATTAAAATTTATTTTTAAGTACTGCATAGTAAGTTTTTAAAGCACAATCATTCCAGAGACCCCCTAGCTGCAGAGTTGCATACTGAAGTAACGGGTAACACGTTCTGGTGTTAAAGGGGATTTAAATGACTGTCCAATAGGATGCAAATTGTGTCAGTTTCCTATTATCCTGAGGTGTAGCAATCATCAAATTTCCCCAGGAGGGAGATTTTATCCCCCCTCCCTCACGTGTAAGGAATCAGGAGTCTCCGGAGGTGAAAATAGCAGTGTTTATTGGCAAGTTAATATGGGTATTATTTTAAAGGAGCGTATTCCATATTAGCAAAGGTAAAAAGGTACTTTTCCAGTGAACCTCTCAAACGTGCATCTTTGCTGCAGAGTACATGCTCCTTTAACGGGATCCCCGTGGAAAAAAAACCCCACACATTTGTAGGATTGATCATTGTAATTGGCTCTCGGATGTAATGAGCCTTAGCATGTTTTTTTTGCCTCCTCTGAAAAGTACGATTTTCTTCACAGGATTGCTGCAGCTATCTTATGATTCACTTGGACGTTAGGCTAATGATGTCATTATAATTACTTTGAGAATAAACTAAATAACTAGGTGGTGACACTTTCCCAGTGGAAACAGGCTCGACAAACCCTCAAGAACCAGACTGCCAGGGTAATTAAGGTTTACCAAAACCCCTAGAATATTTTTTGACTCGCCTAGCTTTCACCCACTAAGCATTTAGTCTGAGGTAGGATGACCAATTAAAGAACAATTAATGTGTCAAATGTAGAACTGCAATTGAAAATCTTCAGGCGACCAGCAGAGTTCCTAGTGCCGCTGCCAGAGACATTTCTGGATTTGGGTGCACGTAATACTCCTGAACAGCTAAGTGGTGACCTCACCATTCACTTGACCAACTTTGTTGTTACTCCATTATTGGCTTTTGCAGCTCACAGCTACTTATACTTTGAGTTTTGGCTCATCTAAGGCCTGGGACATAGTGCCCCAAACAGTGCTGAGGCACGCTGAGGCTCAGGGAAAGCGGTGCTTTCCCTGGCCTTACACAGCGCGCCATCAGGGGGAGGGCCGGGGGCGGGCCAGTGACGTCACGGAGCTGGTTCGCCCTCATTGGGCGAACCGCTCACGTGACCGGCCCTGCACTCCGGCAAGCGTGGAAATTTCAAAACGCCGTCAGACACACGCTTCCCCAAGCGTGCTGACGCGTGCGCGAGCACCTGCTAAAGCCGCTCTCATTGCGGCTGCAGGGGCTCAGTGCCGAGCAGCAGCCCGGCTCAGCACGGGTCAGCGCATAAGCGCTGACCATGTCCCAGGCCTTAGACAGGAATTTCTAAGCACTGTGTTTTTCTTATCAGCTCTGCTGCCAGTCATTAGGCCTGAAATTGCATTATTATCCTTTCTGCCATAGGTACACCATGAGCCTTACCTTATAGCCATTAGACTTTACTCAAATTAGCACTGTTGCTAGTCATTAGGTTGGATATTGCATAGTTATCCTTTGGTCATATGCATACTCATTTCACCCTCTTTGCCATTGCATTTTTTTACTTTTTGGGAGACACTGTCCTTATAGGACATAAGGGAAATACCCTTGATCTCTCCCATTCCACTTTGTGCACATCAATTGTATGTTTGTAGTATATCTGTAAACTGACTTTTTGCTATTTACACTACTCTGAGTAACATCACAGTAGACGGAACATGCCCTGGTATTTTGTGGCTATCCTCTAGTAAAATCTTTACATTTCGGCTCTCATTATTTCGAGTTCTGGGTACCCTCCGTTTGTGTTCTATATTGCAATTGAAAATGTACCAGCTCAATAAAAGGAATTTTGTTATCCTGTGGTTGACATGCGTTGATCTGAAGGGGCAAAGATCAACCAAGACTATGTAGATACGAAAACCTTTTACAAAAGATACATAAAAAGAACATTACCCCCCTCCCTTTTGTTATAGATAATGGTGCTCTTTGTGCATTATGGATTTTATCTGAATCCCATCAAAAGAAAAAATAGTGCATTTGCATAATTGTGATCCAGATTGCAGAGAGCAGACTAAATTCACATCTACACATTTGTTTTAAACTAGGAAGCTGTTCCAACCCAAGATACACTGTCATCCGCCGACTCGAACTTAACATGGCAAAAACAGAGCTCCTTATACTTCCTTCCAACCCTGGCCCTACTACCTCCTTCCACATTACTATTGGAAATACGATCATTCACCCAGTAGCCCAAGCACGCTGCCTAGGGGTTACACTTGATTCCTTTCATTCTCTTCTCATATCCAAAACGTTTATAAAACTTGTCGTTTTTTTCCTCCGCAATATCACAAAGATACGCCCTTTCCTCTGTTACTCGACTGCTAAAACTCTGACTCAGGCCCTCATTCTCACGTCTCGATTACTGCAACCTCCTGCTGTCCGGCCTTCCTGCCTCTCACCTGTCTCCCCTACAATCTATCCTAAACGCTGCTGCCAGAATCACTCTACTCTTTCCTAAATCTGTCCCCGCATCTCCCCTCCTGAAATCCCTCTCCTGGCTTCCGATCAAATCCCGTATCCCACACTCCATTCTTCTCCTCACTTTTAAAGCTTTACACTCTTCTGCCCCTCCTTACATCTCAGCCCTAATTTCTCGCTATGCACCATCCCGACTCTTGCGTTCTTCTCAAGGATGTCTTTTCTCTGCCCCCTTTGTATCTAAAGCTCTCTCCCGTCTTACACTTTTCACTTTCTGCCCCGCACCTCTGGAATGCCCTTCCCCTCAATACCCGACTAGCACCCTCTCTATCCACCTTAAGACACATCTGCTTAAAGAAGCATATGAATAGCACTGGATAATCCTGGACACATGATACATAAAGCTTGGCCCCCTGCAGCCGCACTTACTAGAATTCCCTCCTACTGTCTCTGTACGTTCTCCCTACCTACCAATTAGACTGTAAGATCCTCGAAGCAGGGACTCCTCTTCCTTAATGTTACTTTTATGTCTGAAGCACTTATTCCCATGACCTGTTATTTATATGATATGTATTACTACTGTGAAGCGCTATGTACATTTATGGCGCTATATAACTAAAGACATACAATACATACAAAGTAGATGTACAGATCTAAATCAGACTAACCTCACCTCCAATACCTCAAAGAGTTTCAATAAGATCCAATGGTAACATTGCCACAGAATGCCTCAAAGAGACAGGCAAGTTACGTTGGCTACATTTCTAGGAAACATACTAGTCCATCACTACAGGTCGCTGTATGTGGAAAGGAACTACAAAGTTTGGTAAAAACATATGTATTCCATACAGTGATACCCGACTAATTATTTGGAGCAGCATAAGCACCATATTAAAAAGGAAACCTACTCAACGCCTTTATGTCTGCCACCAACAATGCTCATGTTCTGGCCAATAAAAATGGCTAGCGCTATCAATTTGTAGTCTTCAGTCAATAGGCAAACACCCAGGTGTTTCACACCCTGTCCATGCATAGTTCAAGAGGAACTTGTGCTGTGCAACATTTCCATTCCTCGACTTTTTTCAATTTAAATATCCTCTATAGAGAAGGGAAAAAAAATGTAGCTGCATGGGCAGGGCGTGGGCAAGGCAGCTGTTGGAACACAATGGCAGGTTCGAATGGGACTGTAAAAACCCTGGGATGTGTCTCATCCTGGGCATGCAGGAACCAAAGCAAGTTAATCACAGGGCCGTGTCGGCAGTAAGCTGGGGTGCAACCCACGTATTGGCTCAGCATGTCAAATAGATAGTGGTTTATAGTGTACTATATTCAGCCAGTGTCTGCAGATCATAGAGCAGTAGTAGCTGGTTTAAGAGAACCTATCCTGGTAGTTCCAGCACTGGTATTAGCACCTAAAGCCGGTCACTGAAAATGGGGGCACAATAACCATTGCAAACAATCACTGTAATCCTTTAGCAAGTCGGCAAATCACAACAACTTAATAGTAAATAAGTGTTAAAAACATTTGTTTTGCCTTTGTTCTATATTGTGGTAGGGGGCGCCGTTGGTGGCGCTTTCCCCAAGCGCAAAAATACCTAGTTCTGGATCTGCTGAATAACCTTAAAAGTTTGTCATGTTGATCAACAAAAAAAGGAGAGCCCTGTACACCACTGTGTATTCTGATAGTGCTGATAGTAATATGCACCAAGACACAGAAAGCATCATTACTGGGAGCCCCTGACAACGTCTTTCGGAGACTGTTTATCTTTGGGACAAGAAGCCAATTCCCTCCTATTTGCTGCTTAGTAAGGAAAACACAAGCCAGTTTGACATTGCCTTTGATCGGTGAAAAATTTACCCAAGTTTGAATTCAGCTCCAAAAGGCCATTTTAACGTTTTATGAAACTTGCAAAAAGTGGAATTAAAAAATTAAACTACAGCTATTAAAAAAAAAAATATTCAAAATCGCACATTTTTTATTTATTGGCTATAATTTGAGGGAGGGAGAAAAGGCAAGAAGAAATAAATAAATTTGGGGGGTGGGGGGGAGAGAGGGAGGAAAGACAAACCGGTAACTTTTACCACAAAAACAAAACATTAACCTTACATATAACCAGTACATTTCTTGATGATCCATGTAATTTATAAATACATTGTAAGACCCTCCTTAGGCCTTGCCCCCGCTGCATGCTGCAGCGTCCGCTGTGGCGGACGCTGCGCTCACCAGAGCCCTCCCCGCAACGGCGCCGGGCCCGCTGCGAGGGGGGGCCGCAGTGCTCGCGCGAGAGCTACTCCTGCTCTCAATAGAATTGAGAGCAGGAACTCGCGTCGAGCGGCTAGGCACGCCCCCCGGCGGTTCAGCCAATGAGGGCGAACCTGCCGGGTGACGTCATGGCCGCGCCCCCGTCACTCCTCCGGCACGCCCCCCCGGTCTCTGCTCCTGCAGTGAGCTGCAGACCGGGGAATCGCCGGAACGCGCAGCCGAAAGCGCGGGCGCGCATTAGAGCGCCGTGACCGGGGCCTTAGCCTTAGAGGGGAGTAAATTCTAAACAGATTATTGTCCTCAAAAAGGTTCACACTGTAGGTCTGGTGCTTTTAACAGTTTGGTATAATAATTCACTATATTTTCATGCCTGTAGTGATTATGTACAACAAGGTCTGCGTTTAAGCAACATTGGAGTAGGACTTTCTGAAGTCCTTCACTGAAAGACAATACATATGCTCTTAGTTTCACCATTTCCTCTGCAGCTTTAGCTCCTGTAAAACAATGCCAACATCAATTATGCACCTTAATTGAACATCTTAATAAGTGGCAAGTGGTTGTATAAACAGGACACCTTCATTTACTAATGTTTGTTATAAACAAGCTTTAAGAGTATTACGGGGGGGGGGGGTGGGGTGGAAGAGACATGAGTTGGCCAATAAAACGAAATACTGTGGTATCAGTGTATTATTGAAAACAAGTATGGGCAGGTACAAAAGTTTCAACTGCTAAATGTCTTCATGAGATACTGTATACAAAAGTGTATGACTTTTTGGGACAGACTTGGAAAATGTTAATATTTCCTGCTATTTGTTACTTTTAAGTGTTTTAATTAATCTGGTACTTCAGGGGTTAAGATTGGTTAGAAATTGTGTTAAAACACAAAGATTATGTGGCCTGTCAAAGCATGTCTACAGTCGGTTGTATAGGACTGAGAATCTAGAGATAAGGGCATCAGGTTTGCCAAAGCTGGGATTAAATTATGACTGACACTCAAGTGAACAGGACACTTCTAAAGTTACGTTCAAATCTATTCTTCAGAGGGTTCTGCAAGGTTCAAGGGGCGTGACTAACCCTACTGTTCAAAAGAAAATATGGAATCCTGGACCTGACACCTATTCTGAAGTAGAACATTTAGATATTTGTAACCGTTGCAAGAAACGGATGCAATTAGGCCAAACACTTGAGGTTTAGGAGGTGCATGTGACAAATATTCATGTCACTCAAATTTAGGAGCAAACCGGTCAAAATTAGTATTGCTGAAGTCAGCAAACGTGCAGAACCCAATGATATGACTCACGTGTTTAAGTATTATGGCCACGAAGTTACAAGGCCTTTTATACTGTATATTCAGACCACATCTAAACATCGCAAGACCAGGTTATATATTTTTTTCTTTCAAGTCGGAAATGTCAACCTAGAGCCGATTTACGACGGGGTTGGGTTTTATTTGTTTCAATGCAAAAAGGTTGGGCATAAATGTTGGCATGTTTGAATAGAAAATTAGAATTCAGAGGTGTTGTGTTTGGTATCAGACACGTCAATTTTTCATATTTTCTACGCCAGTGAACTCTCTGGTGAGAACCTAAGACAGACACACAGACACACAGACACACAGACACACAGACACACAGACACACAGACACACAGACACACAGACACACAGACACACAGACACACAGACACACAGACACACAGACACACAGACACACAGACACACAGACACACAGACACACAGACACACAGACACACAGACACACAGACACGTAATGTTTTAGGCTCTGAATGAACGGTTTGCACCCTTTGTAGGGAGTATTTACATTTTCGGACTCATTTTGCTACAAGTGTGTGAAGTGCATAGTTTCTTTGATAAAAAGGGACCTTAGACTGCATGCAATTTCATTTATGATATTTCTTGGGTGATTTCAGCAGATAGATGTAGATTGCACTCAAGAGTAAATATTAACTGATTTGAAGTACCTTGGAGGCGAACGCCGAGTTGGTTAGTTTAGCCGTCTGTATTAACACTGGTTGCATATAGGCATACCCCAGTTTAAGGACACCAACGTGTAAGGAAATATTTACAATAGCACCATACCCGTGTCCGTACGCTCGCTTTGTGAATACGGACACTTATTCTGCCTTACAGACCACGTAGTAGTGACAAGCCGATTTCCCCTCGCCCAATAGGCAGCTCGCGAATGCGCCCGTCAGCACGTCCTGAACAGCAATACCGGCTCCCTACCTGTACAGAAGCATTGATAAGTGGGGAAAAGGTAGTGCTTCGCTTTACATACATGTTCTGGACCCATTGCGTACGTGTAATGCAGTGTATGTCTGTATATAAGTAACGTGCTCACAAGTGTGCTGTGGGTGACAGATGGGACAGATTGAGGAGAGAGATTGTTCATTTGAGTGAAAATTGGGCAAGCTTGCGAGCTGTGTATTACCCCTTGTCCCATATGCAGGTCACATGCTCAGAGGTGTGCTGTACGTGACAATAACAAACATTTAAAATAAATTAAATTCCCAAAATTGACATTTAAGATGAAGTTCAGTCTTGTGTCTTCACCGTACCCCAAAATACTAGCAGTTGTGTTTGTCAACTTTTTAGATGAGATTAACCTTATGATGCCCAATGTGGGTTAGTGAATATTTGAAGTGTAATCGTGACAAACCTCCCCTTTGAACGACCACACTAGAAGTGTCACCCAAGAGTTTTTTCTATGGCAATATTAAGACTTTTCCCACCGCAGGACCATTCACAGCTTAAAAAAAAATAATCATGGGAAACAAAACATCTAAATCTAGAGCCTCCGTTATAAAAAAAAAAAAAAAAAAAAAAAAAACTCTATTGAAGAAAATGCAGGGACAAAAAGCTAAACTAGACATTTCACAACCATACAAGGAGCTCCTTTAACACTTTCTGGTAAAAAAATTTTTAAAAAAAGCAGTTGGACATCTGATTTTACTTAAATCAAGCTTCATTCAAAGCCGTTGATTTAAAGTCATTTTAATATTTGCTTTATGATTTCAGAAATGTAAATACTTCAAGTGCAACTGCCAAAATCTTAATTTGAGAAAACACGTTTCTTTAAATAAAATGTCGCCAGTAATAATAATACTAATACAAGATTCAGAGTAGAGAAAGCAGCGTTTGGGAAATATCTAGCATAGCATTGGACAGGCATCATATGCAAGGCCTGGAGTCCAATTCTAACACCATAATAAAGTGCACACCACTACTAATGACCTTATTTTATCACACAAAACGTAAATCATTTATTCCCCCATTTAGGTATTACTATATTATAATGGCACCCCAACACCAACTTTATGCAATGAGTTGGAACCAAGTATGCATGGTTTAGAAGTGTTGGTAAACCAGCACTGTGCACGATATTTAATTCCCAGCTTAAGCAGACTGTAGCTGCTCTATAAATTGCAGGTCACGTCTCAAATATTCTTTACAGCTCCTGTAGTGAGAAACTCTTGTATGCCACGCGCAGAATGAGGACTTCAACCATCAATTCCATTTGTTAACATAAGCCACTCATGGGAACAGCAGGCACCACACTCCAGCACTGAAATGCTACACACTATAATAGATTAATACATGCACAGCAGTTTAAAAAAAATAAAAAAATATGTACCAGCAGCTCATCCTTCATATATAGCAGGTTTATTAAAATAAATAAGCTTGGTACCGCTACTAAAGCATCCGATACTGCGTGCAACCAGAACATGAATTCAGTTTAGTCTCTACTATAACAAATAAATATTATGATGCAATCCCTGGTAGCAAACCAAAAAAACATTTAAAGAATTAAACAACCTAACAGACCTTCCATAAACAAATGCAACCATACTTCAAACCAAGAAACAGCTGCTTTTCTTTCTATGGAAGCCAAGCACAAATGCTTATTTATTTCCTTGTGTTCTAATTCGTGTATTGGATGGCACATGGCTTTGTAGAATTTCAGAGCCCGTGCGAGGTGACAGTTTTCAATGACAACTCTTGCTGGTCATAAAACAGTACTCCAACAATTACATTAACAATGACCTTTTGAATAGCAGTAAACCTTTAAGTCAAGATGGTATTTAAAAAAATACTCAACTTGGGGTCTCAGACACAGTAAGTGAGATCATTGCACACTGTATCAAGGCAAACACGCACAATTACAGTCAAGAGTACCTGACATTTCAAAAAGATGCAGACCCCAGGAATAGCTCACGCGCAATATCCTAATTCAATAGCTGTTGCCATGGCAACACGAAAAGTGGAAGCTTTAGCCTTTTATTTAACATTATGGCTTAAGGATTATTAGTATTTTATTTTTTAAATAGAAGAATATTGCATTGCCTTTAAAGCAGCAGTTCAAGCAATATCCTACATGTATTTTTTTTAATAAATCAGTTCTGTACTATGAAAAAAAATAGAATGTTTTAAAGACATTTTTAATGTTTCTAATGTAGGAAGAATTTCCAAAGTGACAGCCCCCTTCCCCTTCTGACAGGCTCTCCTCTTGAGCCCCGCCCTCTCTCCAGCAGTGCACCAATTTTATCTAGTAACTTCCCAGTCAATCATAGTCCAGGACTACATTGCCCAGAATGCTGTGCAAGAACTGAATTAAATAACCCGGAGCAAGCGATCGATTACAGGAGGTAATCACTGGCAGTGTGCAGATTGTATTGATGCACATATTGAATGGGGAAATTTAAAAAAAAAAAAAATTATATATATTTATTTTTTTACGGCAGCTTGAACTGCAGCTTGAACTGCAGCTTTAAGTGATGGGATTACTCTACAGCAAGTGCTCAATTTCCATGATTTTTCTTTGCAAACTCGTATTAACAAGGAAGGTCTCACGAAACAGGACAACCTTGTCTTACAATCAGAAGTCTCCCGATTCAGGAGTAATTGCCAATAATTAAATGAACAGGAATGCTTATGGGGGTGCAGAGTTCAATATTCTTTCCTTGGCCGCCCATTGGAACTGAACCACTTGCCAGACTGAGGTGGTCCTAATAGAAACACTTGTTTCAACAGGAGTTGCATACAAAAACTATTGTGGTGCTGGTAGATACCTGGGAACCTACAATACATGCATTTATCACCAGCTTCATACTGTACCGTGCTGCAGAGGGCAAGCTGCAGCGATAAGTGCAGAGTTACCAAGCAAATGAGAAATTTCACATGGTAGCCATTAATAAAGTCCGTATTTATTATTATAGGCTAAAGCAGTAAAATTCAGGGCATTATTGAAAACCCTGCTCTCTGATTGGTTAAAATTCCGGGCATTATCCACAGTAATGCCCTGAATTTCAGCAGCTTGCAAAATGCAGTTTTCAATCTGTTTATTTCCAGCCAATCAGCTTTCAGAACAGCTGAGACAGGGCAGGGGATTGGTTTGAATTAAGTAAAAGCTCTGAGACATGGCAGGGGATTGGTCAAAAAGTATCAGCCACGGGCTGACTCCTCCCCCTCCCGAGCTGACAGATTTTGAGCAGATTCAGTTGAATGGGGGGGTGGGGAGACTGCAAATAAGTTTGTGTGTGGTGTGTGTAGAGCTTGGGGGGAGAGTGCAAAGTTTAGTAAGTGGCTGCATTTTTTATTGTGGCTGCAGTGTGTGTGTGTGTTGTGCTGTTGTATGTGTAGCAGCAGTTTCTGTGAGTGTAGAGCTGGTGTGTGTGTGTGTGTAGAGCTGGTGTGTGCGTGTGTGTGTGTGTGTCAGTAGCAGTGTTTATGGGCGGCCGTGTGTGGATATAGATATCTGCAGTGTAAGCGTATATAGAGGTGGTTTCATGTATTTACCATTTTATTTTAATAAAAAAATCTATTTAACTATACAAAAGTGTCTATTATTTATGAAAAAAAATCTACATTTAGCCTATAATAGTAATAATCCCCTCAGAACAGGGCATTACTGGCCAATAATGCCCTGGCTGGGTTAAAGTCCCTCGGCTTCGTCTTGGGCCTTCAACTCTTCCAGCCAGGGCATTATTGGCCAGTAATGCCCTGTTCTGAGGGGATTATTACTTAAATAGAAAGCTACCGGAATATTCAAAGTGATACAAATAAAAAAAAAGGGTAGTGATAATATATACCAAGTACAGAGTGAACCAAATAAGCAGAAAGTTAACCCCCAATATAGTTCCTAGTTTGTGAGGGTCTTAACTTGTGTGTTTAATACTACTAATATCTTACTCTATTGTCTATTGCTCTTGTACTCCATGAAGGATGAACCCTTTCAGTTAAGTTTTTATTTTTTTCCTACCCTCTCCTCAGGAACCCAAGATACAGTATGTAAAGTTTGAACAGCTACCCATCCACAAATATTCATATATGTGCACACGTCATTGGTAACACACTGGTTACACTAAACTTGGTTGAGAAACCCTGTTAGAAATAAGACTCATTTTGCAGGGAGACCTAATGACTTCCAGGTCACATCTGTGATGGTAGGGGCAGCATGGCAAGTTGCCTGCTTGCTGCCCTTGCCCATAATGATAAGCTACCCAAAGCAAGGGTTAACAGCCATGTCAGTGACACAATGGCCTACACCCTGGTCAAAGCATGTTAAGTGATGTCATTTATTGTTACTATGTAAATGCACTTTTCTGTGTGACTGTTTAGCTGGGCTAACAAAATGGCTCAGTGATGAACCCACATGATTCAGGGGGCTGGCCTTTGTATAGGCCAGTTGGAGTGTTGGGCTGCGTCCCCGCTGGCGTTGACCGCGCTCATGCTTTTGAGCGGTGAGGTCACCAACTAAGCATGAGCGCTGGGTGTCCTGTCTATTTTGCAAGTGCACATGTGGAGGCATTGGGGCATGATGAGCGTGCTTCAAAGTAACTTTGTGTCATCCTCAAGCGCCAAGCATGGGAGCGCGCATGCCACGTGAGCAGGGACATGAGTATTAAGATTCCAATAAATAAAAACGGCAAGCACCCAGCGTACAGCAAGCACGGTCAGTGCCAGCGGGGACGCAGCCTTAAGGGAGTCGGGTGAGATGTGTCCACCTGTTAGGAGAATACATACTCCCAAGCTGGAGCATTGTCCTCCACCCCATTCGCTCGACAGATCACCACCCAGTCTTCCATGTTTCAGATGATGGCTGAAAAAGTATAACAGCTGACTTCACTAATAGCTCCACAGTTGTCCCTGGGTAGTCTCAGTGTCTAGAGACCTTGTGTTGTAACTGTCGCTTTGTTGCCGGTGACTGATGTAGGCCTGCTCATTTTAACTGAGTAATACATGTTTCTTATTGTATGACGAATGTTCTCTGATGTCTCATTGTACTAGTCTGTTAAAAATGAGCAGGCCTACGTTTTGAAAGCCTTAAAAGCAGGGATAGAAAATTAGTGCACAGGTTGATTCCAAAGGTGCCTTCAATTCTGTTCCTGGTGCCTGGGTTGCAGTGTGACAAGGAGCCATCACCGATTGTGCTTGTTTCAGGCTTCTAAGGCCTCAGGCATGGTCAGAGCCGGCACTGAGCCCCTGCAGCCGCAATGAGAGCGGCTTTAGCAGGGGCTCGCGCACGCTTCCGCTCGCCTGCAGAAGCGTGTGTCTTAACAAATGTTACGTTTCAGAGCTCACCGGAGCACAGGGCCGATCACGTGAACGGTTTGCCCAATGAGGGCAAACCAGCTCCATGACGTCACTGGCCCGCCCCCAGACACGCCCACGGACGGCGCGTGCTCTAAGGCCAGGAAAAGCACCGCTTTCCCTGAGCCTCAGCGCGCCTCCGCACGGGTGAAGTGTCTATGGACTAAGCCTAAGACAACATCATAGTTACATAGTTACATAGTAGATGAGGTTGAAAAAAGACGTACGTCCATCAAGTTCAACCTATGCTAAATTTAGACAGATACTTTATCCTATATCTATACTTATTGATCCAGAGGAAGGCAACCAAAAAACCCCATTAAGGGGAAAAATTAATTCCTTCCTGACTCCAAGAATTGGCAACTGGATTACTCCCTGGATCAACATCCTTCCCATGTATACTTATTTGGTATATCCCTGTATACCTTTCCCATCTAAAAAGATGTCCAACCTTTTTTTACATCAGTAACTCAAATTGTAAAGATCAGTAACAAAGCAGGGTTTTTTTTTTTAGAAAATTCAAATATGTCTTGATTACATTGAAAATTAAAAAAAAAAATGTATAACCATGTATAGCTAAAGCAAATAAGGAAAATCAGTACCCTCAAACCAGTGGCACCCCAACCAAATAATTCAGAAGGGGATACACAAAACATAAAAAGTTTTAATATACCTGTCCCCCTTTCTGCCCCTACCCTTTCTCCCTTTTATTTTTTCCTCCATGTGTTAATGGTGGCCTTTGAAACAAAAAAAAATGTACATGTTCTACTGTTCACGACAGTTTACCCTTTCGCTATCCCTCAATGTCTGAGGGAAACCTTTGTTGGAGCAACGTGGAGAAGAGGCCTTTATACAGCAGTGAATCGATAAGGGCTGATTAAGAATGAGAACGATATACACACACAGTAAACACACAGCTGGGAGCCAGAGTTGTCAGCTTCCAGTTTTAGGCTGCACTAAAGGCACTTGACTCAATCATGGATCCTTCAGGTTATGCAAAAGTGATTACAGATTCAGGTCCAGCAATTCAGCGCCACTGAAAGAAGCATTTTGGTCTGTCACACCACAAGTAATGTAACACAAGCAACATTAGCAAGATAAGCACAGTGGAATACAAGATACTTAAACGTGGCACTAAAACCAGCCTGTGTTTGCACGCACCAGTAAGTCAATCGCACTCAACTTACAACTGCTTGGGTTTATAAAGAAAGCCAGGACTAAAAGGAACATTACTGTGAACTAGTGTTTCGGAAGTAAATGCTTTGTTTGGGTAAAGATTGTAAATCTCCCCCTCCCAATCTCCTGAGATTAGATCTGGGATCGAAAAATCCTGAGCGCCTTGTCACCTAAAATTTCTCTCATAGAGCATGTGCTGTGCATAGTGGCGACTAACCTGTCAATCACTGGTGCGACAGGCAACAGCGCTCCCCAGCGACAAAGCCAGATCTGGCGTACTGGACTGGCAGCAGCGGTGATTTGCAGGACAAGTGACCGCCACGCAGCTCTGTGAGGAAAGCAGCAGGCAGAGGCTGTGTGAGGGTGGGCGGCGGGGCCACCTTCACTCTGTCCGCCCCTATGGTCAGAGTGCTCATTTATCTGCACATTAAGCAGAAACATGAATATCGGAGATGATTTAGAGAAGAAATGTACACCGTGCATCTATGCTTGGGGGTGATTCTTATTTTTTAACCGCGATGATCAAAACAAAATGTACAAAAAAAGCAGGGTTCTGCATTCATTACATTTTGGAGGCTGCCAGCCAACTTCTGCTACCCTCAACTTTCTTTTGGTGATAATGTTCCTGATCGAGAAACACCACCCAGACAACACAGAAAGCCCCCTGTTGTCATAGGAATGCCGTCAAAGCCACATCATTCGTCATGGAAACAGCCCCCAATAAACTGGGATATGCCCCCCTAATGGTCACAGGAATGCTAGTGGGATCGTGTCCCCTGTGACACTGGATAGCTCCTTTCAGGTTAAAGGCAGCGAGGAACTGTAGTTTTCTTTATTTTGGTGAGGAAAATAAAAACAAAGAATCGGAAATAAAGAATTCAACCCAAAAGACAAAACATTACACTTACTCAGCAGAACTGCATGCAACGTACAGCATACCGCTTTGGAAAAAAGGTTTTACTGATCACATGGGCTGTACCTGTAAATGAGAAATCCATGGGCTCAGCTCGTGAACTCAAAAAGTTCAAAGAATAGCAAGTTCTTTTTAATTACATACTAAAAATGTATTGCATTAGTCAGGGATAGGTGTGTGCTCTGACTAATGGAATACATTTGAGTTAACTAAAATGCCCCGTCCTCAGTTCAGGAGTAGGGCACCAATTGAGGTGGTATGTATGCTGGATACCAAATTATCCAAAATGGTGTAGGCGGGACTTTGCGTTGTATATACAGTGACCCATTACAGATTTGGCAGCAATGCTAGAAGATGACAGGGAAGCAATGATACCAACCTGCGAGAACACTAGCCTATAATAAAGAGAACATTAACAATTCTGCCCAATTGTGTAGATTTTGCACCAGATTGCTTTGAGTGCCATGACCCCTGCAGCATGCAAAATCACGTCACCTCTTCTCCAAAGTGATCATGCGATCGCTCGGTTACTTATGACAGAACGGACAATGTCTCGAGATCTCCTCTTGTTGCAAGTTCGCATTCTACCCGGAAACACTTTGTTGAATACAAAGACGAGCAGTTTTTTTTCATATATTTTCTCAGGAGAAAATGGTATGTTCCATACATTCTGAAAGTAAAAACTCCAAAAACATACATCTGCCACTCTTGCTGCGGCCTTTAGTATTACAACCATGATGTACCTGCCCAGTGAGATACACTATTTTAATACAATGTAGATCTACTTTCAGCTGCACATCTGACATACTATCAAATTGCAAGCTATGCTTATGGATTGTCTGCCGCGGAATGGGACATTTTGCCATGACCAAAACACTTCAGTGGGACAGTTGGCACGATGTCCAGTCCACCATGCACCTGACCTGACAAAGCCCAGCCAGGTCTGCCGCTCCAACAACAGCCTGTTTAAATGTCCCGCGCCGGACTGTTACACTGCCTAGACCGGCCGCTCCGACGCACCTTGATTAAGTGTCCCACGCAGGACATTTAAACATGCAGTTGTCGAAGCGGGTGGTCAGACACGGCAGACCTGACTTGTCGGCTCGGGCACAGGAGCAGACATCGCGGTGAAGTGTCCCCACGCTGAAATTTCCCTACGGAAAAGTGTCCCGTGGAGGAAAACAAATGGCGTTTTGGTCATAGCCAAACAGCCGCAGCAAAACGTCCTATACCGTGACTGCCAATTTTTTGTGATGAGCAGGATGAGGAAATATATCATTCAACTTCAGTTACTGTTGACCTCATATCAAGCGCCATAAAAGAGTTCACCTTTACATGTACAGTACTACACAATGTGAAGGTGCCTATTAACCCCCTCACTGCCAGAGGGGCTGGTAACACATGGTGATCCTTTAAAAATACTTTTTTAAAAGTCAACCTTAATAGATCGAGTCATTTCTAACTGAGTAAGAACTTTAGTGATCTATTCATTTGCTCCATTCATCATTTCTGCCCAAGGACGTAAATTGTTCTTACACAACGTTGAAACTCTAGTAAATTAGTTTGCAGAGGTAAAAATAGATTGAATTCTTGTTTTTGAACCTTTGACTAGTTATGTACAGGCATACCCCGCATTAACGTACGCAATGGGTCCAGAGCATGTATGTAAAGCGAAAATGTACTTGAAGTGAAGCACTACCTTTTTTCCCCACTTATCGATGCATGTACTGTACAGCAATCGTCATACGTGCAGAACTGATGTAAATAACGCATTTGTAACCAAAATAAATACAGTAGGCTTTACTGAAAGAAAATCTTTAATGTCAGCTGATTTTTATTACTACTGCAGGCAGATGCAAAATGGATGAACGGAAAATTATGTAAATGAATAAATAGAATATTAAATTAATAATTTTAACACCATTATATTTTCTATTTCCTGGCATAGGGAACCGATGGAAGATCTGATATTTTTACTGAAAGGAAACAAATGTTCTCTGCGGTCACTGGAGGTAGACATTAAGAAATGGGATTTACCAGTTTAGCTTTCAAGAGTATTTTATAACAGATAACACGCTCTGTAAATACAGCACTGAAATAATCTTCAACACCTACTGTAACACATTTTGTAGTCCTGTGATCTGTGGGTTACAGGAAGGGGGAGTGAGGAACTGGTGTGGTTTTATTTAGTTAAAATAGAAGAATTATCTTGTTTGGCATTTCTTATTTTGTCACTTGCTCACCATAGAGAAAGGCACACGCTGTTTTTGGGGGGTGTTTGACCACAGGTGTAACAAGTGTGGTTTTGTAACTCTTGGTGCGGTTTGTATGGGAATGGGCGTTTTGTATGTTGAGCCAGCAGAAATAATTTCTTATTGCCTGCCTTGCACACTTTCTTATGCTGTGACAGGGATGGCAGAGAGTCATGAATGCAATAGACTGGTTTTGTACAATATCCTAACATTGGGTGTCTATCATGCTACCCTCATGCTCCTTTTCAAGCAGGGCTGATCCTGATTTTAAATTCATGGTGACCATAGACTTGTGGCTGGAAAGGCAATCATTATGCAGTTTTGAGTTGATGGCGGCGCCCAATCTCTCCGTTCCCCCTGCCCTCCCCCTCCCATCTGTCCCTGTTCCCCCCCCCCCCCCTCCACTCCCGCTCCGAATGAAGGAGGTTGAGGTATTGTAGAGAGTGGCGCACGCCACCCCCGCACACAGGGGTATAGTGCAATTAAAAATAAATTTATGTACGCGAGTGTACGTAAAACAGGTGTATGCCTGTACCAGGTACCGAGCGCTTTTTCAGATACCCGGAAATTACCCAGACCCGGCAGCTGGGACCGGCACCAGGTAATTTCAGGGCAGCTGAAAATAGTTAAACACTTACTTACCTGCAGCTGGCGACGGAAGACCTGTGAGGAAGACCGCGGCGACATCTGAGACCAGCTCCTCCCCGGCTGTCCAATAGAAACGCTCTTGCTATGGTCACATGCTTCCTGGCTCACACAGGTATCAGCTGTGTGCTCTGTTCCTGCTGCTCCCATTGGATGAACAATGACTTCGGCTGCTGCCACCACGACTTATGCTGCTGGTCTCAGATGTCGCTGCGGTCCTCCTCACCGGTCTTCCGTCCCTGCAGGTAAGTGCCGTCCGGGTAACCAGCAGGGTAAAATGTTTCGTTTTGGCCAGGTACCCCGTTAACAGGTTTTTTTGTTTTTGTAAAGGAGACACACACCATTTATCTTAACGCTGGCGAGAGGTCTAGGACAAAAAAAAAAAAGTTCTATATATTTTCTTTGTTCTTTTCGGTGTAGCAAAAACCATTTCTTCTAAATGTTCTGCAACCTTCAAAATAATCTGCTGCTGTATACGATTGTACTGAGCATCACAATACACGTCCAGATCTTTACCCTCACAAATCTACGTAAATAGAATATTGAAGTTACACCATATTTATTGTGTTGTACAAGCTGTAATAACATAGGACAGTCCGCCAACAGTAGGAAGAGGTCTCTGCTGGTGTTTAGGCCGCGTCCATGCTCATTGCGCGCGAACAAAACAATGTATTGAAGAGTCAACACTGCACGCACACGTGAGCGTGGGTAGGCGCGATGCGTGCAGAAATTTTTTTTTTTTGTAAAGCGATGCCGGGCTCACGTGCACAGTTCAGCCAATGAGGGCTAACTGCTCACGTGACGTCACTGGCACCCCCCCCTCCCCAGCCTCGTCACGACCCCCTTCGCGCAACACTGCGGCCACGGATCTCAGCCGTGCGTGACATCACACCGCTCAGTTCCGCTCGCGCAATCAGCATGGATGCGGCCTTAGTCCGTGTCCATACAGCCTTCGCCCTCACAGAGGCGTGTGTCTGACGTCACCCGCGTGAAGCAGGTGTGTTTTTCGGACATGCCTTCCGTCAGGGGGCGTGACTATGGGCTTGCCAGTGACGTCACGGAGCTGGTTCATCCTCATTGGGCGAACCGCACACGTGGCCTACCCGTCGCACCGAGATCAGTTTCAACTGATGTAAGGCGCACCCCCTCCTGCTGTCCTGTTAAGGCAAGGTGATCGCACCGCGCGGTCTGCGGCAGCATGGACAGCCATAGACTGAGTACCTCGTTTTTTATGTTTATATTTTACAAAGGTCCAATTCCTGCAGCAGAGTGTTCACATGGCAATGCCTGTGCTTATTCTCACTTTGTACACTCAAGGCAGCACAGAGCTGTATTCCAGGAAAACTACAAAGTATCTGATCAGAAAAAATACTTATCTTCATCTTCTCAGATAAGGCTCTCTACATAATCACTAACTGGGAGGGACTTTGCTCAATATTAACTTAGATTTGGGTATATTGAAGTGAAACATACTTCTTTGATGGCACGTACCTAAATTCTCATAGGACAAACTCCTTCATGGAGTTGAAAATACGTCACGATCAGGAGTTTGCACGATCGCATGCTCCCTGCTGGCTCAAAATTCACACAGCACTCAAAGTTCATGCAGACGAAAATGAGATCAGGCAACCAAACAGTACTTTAATAAGCAAACCTGCCACAGCACCAGTACTTTTATATCCAAACCAACATTGCCACTAGCAAGACCAATTTCAAGTATATCGCTAAACAGAATGATCACGGCTAAACAAAATCATTTCCCAGTGATACCGGCTTGTGCTATTACAATACATAAACGCGCGAGCTCGGAACACACCCCGTATTTATTTTATTTTTTTACTGTGCGAGTGCTTATTTGCAGGTCATTGCCCATTACCCTGGCTGCAGTGGCAAGCACTGTGTAGTAAGACAGGGATGCTCAACTCCAGACAGAGACACGTCAGATTTTCAGGATATCCCTGCTTCAGCACAGGTGGCTCAGATGCTCAGTTGAAGACTGCTGAAGCAGGGATATCCTGAAAACCTGACCTGTTGGTGGGGGGCGAGGGGGGGTTGACGACTGGTTGAGCACCCCTGTACTGAGATTATGGGGAAAGCCAAGGTTGCAGACTTGTGAATGTGCTCACAAGTGGTAGAACATTTAAAAAAAAAAAAAAAAACAAGGTGAAAGAAATCCTGTTGTACAGTATTGTCAAAAATTGCCATTTTAAACTACAATACCTGAATCAAAACAAAGCTATAATAGAAACATCACTGAATGTAAACATTATGCTTGGCAGGACCACAGTGGTTAGCTCATACCAGATCTGAAATACAGGCTGGGGAAGAACATAGCAACAGACTGTTCTTTGCTGTTGATTTCAATACCCAGTTCCCTGAAGAAAATGAGGAATTCAGAGCATGCTGTGCACTCATCCCTTCACACCCTGTGATTTGAGGAAGAGCATTACCCAGCAGCTGACCTTCGGAGGCCTGTTTGCTTACCAAGAACCAGGGCTGTGTCATGAACACAGGAATTACACACTGGATCAAAAACACTGTGAAAGTGGATCAGCTGCCACATCTCCAGAACACAGAGGATTTTCCTCCAGTCAGGGGAGGGAAACTGGCTGATGGCATATTCAAAATATTACAAACCCTTTGGCATTACATGCAACTTGCAGCAGTTTCAGACTCTCCGCTATCAATGCAAACATCCAAATCCGAAAAGACACAATTGCCTTTGCATATGCAGTCCTAATTGTAATAAAATGCACATGTAAACGCGATTGTGTGCTTTAATGAATATAGTGAGCCTTCTACAGCCTATTTAAAGCTGCAGTTCAGTCTTTTTTTTTTTTTTTTTTTAATTTATTTTTTAAACTTCAATAGTTTCATGTGTGCAATCTCTAATTACCTAAAGAACTGTATAGCTGCCAGTCAATTCGTTCTCCATGTATTGATAGGCGAAATTTGGTGACATAATTAGAGCTGGCATATGTTTTTCTTCTGCTTCTGTCTCTCAGTGGAAGCTCATGAATATTCATAAGCACACCTGCACTGACGTGCTGGAGGGAGGGCAGGGCTGACAAAGGGGTGTGCCAGGGCTTGTGACAGGACATGAAGGGGCAGTGCCTTAGCAAATGGCTGTTAAAATAGAATACAAGAAAATTGGTCTTTCAAAGTTGTTTTTTTTTTAAAAACAGAAAATGCTAAAAGTATTTTTTCTTACTACAGAACTGATTTATTAAAAAAAACACACATGCAGGATATTGACTGAACTGCAGCTTTAATAAATACATTCTCGAACACCCCCAAACCACAGCAAAAAGCAATTCTGACAGTGGAAGACCACTGACTGATCCAACAAGTAGATCTAATATCAAGTGAAAACAGCAGTGCTTTACTGTACATTAGTGATAGGCCTGGCCTACTAAAAAGTACTACAACGTATCTAAACCAGGAGGTAATGTGTTTTTAAATTCTCATCCCATAGTATACCAGCCCCAGTTCACTCAACTACTAAAATAAGGGTGCAAGAAAACATGTGATGACAACCCACAGGCCCTTGCACCACACTGGTACAAAGACCTAATCGGGTCTACCATTAACAGTGGCCTTGGAGGAAGACGGATTTTCAAGGCAGGAAAGAAATGAAACATTGTGTTTTTAAATGTGCGTTCTATTTCTTTCACGGTACATGCTTAAAGCCTCTCAGATTCTCATACAATCTCACCGCTGTCAAAATAACCAAGCGATGCACGGTTTTCTGTCATCCATGATATCCATCGTCTCACATACAAAGTAACAGTACTGCCAAAAAGAATGTGAAGTGGGCACGAAAAAAAGGCATCTTCAAAAACTAAACAGAAAAAAAAAAAACGCAATAAAATTCAGTCCAGAAGAATTAAGAAATGTAGAGCAGACGAAAAAAGTAAGTAGACCTGTGCTATTTTACAATGCCTACTTCAAATACCTGTGGATGGGAAGCAGGTGTAAAATAAGACTTATAAGCAACAGTTCAGGATTGTTAGGCATACATCATTATAACTAAAACAGAATTCAATATATCCAACACTCATCAGTAAACAATTTCCAAATGGGTTGACAAAAAATAAATAACTCTTGATAATTTCACATGAGTTGCTTTACAAGGATTTCAACTCCTGGACACTTAATATCTTCGCTGGGCTGAAGTTCCCCTTTTAGTATTTTAGAACTTAACATACAGTTGGACAAAATATAAAAGAATTTTGAGAGGACGTAATCCCAAACCCAACTCCAATATTTCATTTTGAATTAGAACCAGCTCTTACAAGTCACAAGGAAACCTCAGGGCATAAAACCTTTAATGACAAAAACAAATTTCAGTAATGCCAATTTAATAGTCTGACATGCTGCAAAACCAGGAAAACAACTGCGTTGTAAACCAACAGTCTATCACATCCACATTAAAGGTTAACTATCAACGGTTCAAAGCCAAATGAGACATTACCACATTCCAAAGAACAGGCTTGTGTGAAAGATCTCATCAGCAAACAGGATCCCTGTCAGGTTCCAGCAAACCAAGAGGTGCTTTGATTTGCTTTTAATAGCACTACTATTTTTTTTTTTTGACCATATTAAAGTCAGAAATATTGTGATTCACAAGTAACCTTTATAAAGGCAAATGCATACTTTTTTTTTACGGGGGGGGGGGGGGGAATACATGTTTTAGATTAATTACCAGTGGTTTAAATCCCAGAAAACTAACTAGACATTGAATACTTTTGCAGGTGTATAAACATTTGAGTGAGGTGTGTGCCCTTTGTAAAGTAGAATTGGAAACCGCAGCACAATTGATAAACAAAAAAAACAATCACTTCATTGTCACTAGGTGCCTACAGTGCTGGGCTGATCTGTACCAAGTCCCGAGGAAAATAACCAACAAAATATGAATAATACTCGGTCTTCTGATTAAATGTTAAATGTGATCTCTTAAATGCATCACTCCTATTTCTAAAGCACTTTTACTTCTATGAGAACACAAACGAGGTATACATCATGTCTCTTGTATAAAGTGCAGTGCTCAATAAAGAGTATTCTGGGCACCCTATACTCAGAGGCATACTTCTTACTGCACACCATTTATTGCTTTGTAAACTCAACTATCATACTATGCCCAAATAACTGACATACAGCCAAATAACTACATCCATAAGGTTAGGAAAGTTGCAAAGATACAGCACTGTAGGCAAGCAACAGCTATTACCCAAGGGAATTTGAACAGCCTACAGTACATGAAATGCTTCATCCCAGCACAGTATGGAATCGAAAAGCAAACAAAGGCAAAAGAAAGATGCCACTTACTCAAAGGCAAAGAAGAGTCCGCTGGTGACCAGGATGAGGACCATGGTGAGGTAGAAGACTCCGGTCTGCCTGGCCATCATGATCCTGCCATTGCAGAAGAACTTGTTCCTCCCGGGGAAAACTTCCCATTTCCGCCGTGCAGTAGCTTTCTTCTTTTTGTGGGGAGACTCCATGGGGGATGTGCCACGAGTGCTGATTTCACTGTATCCACACTCTTTCATTGGCCCGCCACCTCCTGGAGTCATTAACGAGACAACCTCAGGTTATAAACACAAGGGGGGGAGGGGGAAAATATATATACGGATCCAAACAGAAAAATGCAACCAAAAAAATTTAACTACAAGTAAAAACAATCCAAAAATCCGACTCAAGGTCTTCTTATACCTCAGTTACGGAAACAAGGAAACTTATAAATGGGGGAAAAAATAAAATAAAAAATCATGTTATAAGGTACCAGAAAAAAGAAAATTAATGGGTTGACTTGAATTGTTTTCCATACGCAGGATTGCTTTGGTAACTAACCACTTGTCAGATTTACGAAGTTTTAGGCCTTTGCAAATTGAGGTCCACTTTGTGTTGTAATCCAGTATAGTGGTCTTCAAATGTTTGCATTACAAATAGAAAAATATGTATTTTATAGATATATTTAAGGGGGGAAAAAGCCCAATTTCCAAGAGTCGACCTGTAGAGTGCCCTCTTGTCCGTCTGGTAGGTTTGGCTGGCAATGGTTTTTCACTGTGGCATTCATAAGAGCGGTAAGAAAGAAAGACGACTTTCTTTCTTCATGGCTCCCATTGGATGGTTACTCTTCTCCACAGATCTTGACAAATTCCAAGCTGCTTCCAGTGTGCCATGCCCACCATCACCCAAATCTCAAAGAAAGATCAGTGACTGAAAAGCCCAGCACTGGATGAATACCAACAAATTTCTGTGTGGTGTACATCAATAATTACAGCGCAACAGAAAAGCTTCTTCGTTTCCTTTAATATATAATGCTGAAGGAAGATTTTATCTCACTGTTCAATATGTCAAATGTATCTATATAAATTGAACAAAAAAATGGCTTAAGCAAGTTTGTCCAACCTTTTGGGCTGGGTTAATCTTCCATAAAAAAAAAAAAAAAAAAAAGAGAGAAAATGACCGTTAAAGATGGTAAAAAAAAAAACTTTCCTTATTCCTTTCCTCCTCTTGTTCTAAAATCCTTCCTATTTCACCATAAACCTCTCTTTTCTCGATAAGGGAATATGTACCCAATGATTATGTATTACAGGAAATAGCAGACAATCCAGAGAGACTGCAACCTGAGCATTGTCGTCACCAGAATGGTCCCTATCCCCTTCCAATCCCTCTGGTCTCAGACTATAAAAATCGACAATAGAAAATTCAGCCTGTCAAAGGCAGGAGAACGCACACGCTCTTTATGGAATCTTTTCTTTTGACGGTATGCGTTGGCTTCTTCGCCAGTTCAAGCTGGCTTCTTCCAAGTAACAAAGACACAGGCAGTAGCTTTCAACACCATGTGCGCACACATCTCTTGCCCTGTAAGGAAAGGGATGAAAGGGAATTAGAATACATACAATAAGTGAACACATCCTAGAGTTCTGGCACTGCTTGGTGTACTAGAAAGAGCTGCCGTTATAAGCGACAGAAGGTGAAAGCACTGTAATAAACCATGTGAAGGAGTGAAAAAAATAGTTATGAGAACAATTACACGAGGATAAAAACCTCCAAGAGCTGTGAATCAGCAATTGTTCCTTTTTCTGTCCTCATACCCACATACAGCTGTGTCCTTTCACAACCTTCCTTCCCTCTTGGTGCTTCACACCTCCACCAAGAGCAAAATGCCTAAAGCTAAAACAAAAAACAAAGATATAGGCACACAATAAATGTTACAATAAGGGGGGAGGTACAGAGTGAAAGCAATGAGGGGGGGGGGGGTGAAAGAACAAGAAATAGCTAGGGGAGAGAAAAAAAAATAAGGGAAAGGGAAAATGGTGAAACAGGAGGGAAAATCAGGAGAAGGAAGCAAAAGAAAGGCATAAGGAAAAAAGACCATGGAGAGGGGAAAAGTGGAGACAGAGCAAGGCTACAATAGTTCATGAGAAGCAAGAGGTATAGCAAGGCGACTAATTCTACATGACTCAATGCAATAAGAGGGTATAGGAGGATCGTGTAATTAGGGTGTATGTCCCAGCCTCCCCACTATTTTTGCACCCATTGTCATACAGCAAAGACCTACACGTGTAATTATGTACATGTGCAATTTTACATAGATTGTATCGTGTATGCGCTGCAAACCCCTCCAGTACAGAGGGGGCAAAACAATGCTCCATAACCCTTCAGCAAAGCTCGTTTTCAAGCACCAACACACTCTGCACAGATATCAGACATAACTGGTCAGGTATTCCCTGATTCATATCGCTGCATGGCACCAACATACACTAACGCACTGCACAGATTGCACTGTGTGAATCACATGCCTCAGGTGCGCACAGCTCTGCACACAGCACGTTTACACCTCCACACATGGCACAGATATACATCGTACAGACCGCTTCCCGATGCAGCCCCCTCCCCCCGGGCAGTGCTGGGGTACACACCCGCCCCCTGGCTACGTCGCTGCTTTCTTTAGGAGGCGCACATGTCCGGGACGCCGCTGCCTTTTCCCACGGTCTCGCCGCAACCCACCTTTCGCTTCCCGTGTCCTCCCTCCCCGGAGTGAAACACTGCGCGCTCCCGCAGCCTCACCGCCTCCTACAGGCGACTGAGCCCTGCGCACCAGCGAGCACATACACACACAACGGCTGCGGTGATGCAGGCAGCCCCGCCCATAGGAGGGAAAGCGCGGGAGCAAAGCGAAGTGGGATTTGTAGTTACTCTAAGCCACACCCGCGATCTTCAGAGCCTTGACTGCCACCCGTAGAACTACAACTCCCAGAACGCACTTGCGTGGATCGTCATGATCTTTGCTGGACGTGGTCCAGGGAGTGACCGGTTGGGGTTTAACTCCTTCTCTGCCGCGCGGCTCCACCATGGGCCGCTGAGCGCGTCACCGCCCATTCCCCCCCCCCCCGCCCCAGTGTAGCGTGGGTTCCTAAATAAACTACAACTCCCAGGATGCAGCGCGTGGCACGTCACGCCTGAGCAGTATAGATTAACAACACGGTGCTAGGTATGGGTTTCCTTTGTGTTATGTGATTACCGGGAAACAGCCCCGATTAAGGGAATTCAATAATAGGAAAGGGAAGCACTAAGCTATCTCAGCACTTGGCTGGGTGTCTTTTAAAGGCAAGGAGTTCACCCCCCCCCCCCCTATTAAAACAATATAACATTGTAAACCCTCCTTACATATCAAAAGTTACAAACTTCCAAACAACAGGGGTGTAAACCCAAACACCCCCTACTCTCCTAACTGCGAGCATGTTAGTAATCTCAGGCCCTCTCAAATTGGGCACGTGAAAACGGGGCAGTGTGTGGTTTTTTTTTTAAGGACGGTACAAAGAAGTGAGAACCTCCTATGAACGCGCCACCATAATATGCCATATATATGTAGCCCTGTTTCCCCCACCCCTAAGTGAGATCTGGGGGTAGGCGGTAACCATGCTACTGGTGCTGCCCTTTACCTGTTGACTCACAGCAGCCTTGGCTGAGTCCCCGCTGGCGCTGAGCGCGCTCATGCTTGGAGAGCGCTCCAAGCATCAGCGCCGCGTGTCCTGCTTGTGCGCGGGGTAGAGGGGGGGGGCATTGCGGGCAGTTGAGTGCACGGGTAAGTATAGGTTTTTTGTTTACCTAAGCGCCGATCGCGGGTGAGCGTGTGCCCACGCACGAGCGCCGTGCGCACCGCGTGTGCGGGGACTTACATCTATATATATATATAAAAGTTAAATCTTGTTTGTCTATGGGTCTGCCACGCCTCTCGCTCTCATTGGCCTGCGGGGTGGGGTGACGTCACAGCCAGGGCTACGCAGGCCGTGAGACTCACACCACCCTCACACCGCGTGCGCCTCTGAGACAGTGGCGACCCACACGCCGTGCACCGCACAATCCAACCGCCTAACACCCTCATCCCACCCGCCCACCAGCCCACTCGACTCTTCTCACCCTGCGGGACCGGGGGGGCAACGACCGCCGGGGACAGAGGTGAGGGGGGACCGAGGTGAGCCTGACCAACGGGGGGGACCGAGGCCTCTGACCAACAGCCTACCCACAGGCCCTACACGCCGGGGGACCGAGGGGAGGTGGGAGAACAAGCGCCGGGACATAACGCTAAAACCACATCACTCACTGCTCACAGCTGTTCTCTGTTGTTCTCCTCACCCCGCGGGACCGTGGGGGTGGGGGACGACCGCTGCCGACCGGGGTGAGGTGGGTGAACGGCCACGCGCGACGGGGACCGAGGTGAGGGGGGAGACAAACGCCGGGAACGTTTGCGGAGCGCCGCACACGCACCCGCCCACTCTACTCTTCTCCTCACCCTGCGGGACCTGGGGGGGGACAACCGCCGCCGACCAGGGTGAGGTGGATCCTCAGCGGGGATCGCCGGAAGTGCCTGGGAGGGGGGAGGGGAAGGAGCGCCGGGGACAGGGTGACCAAGCGCCGGAGAGAGGGGGGGGGAAACAAGCGCAGGGGACAGGGCGGGGGGGGGGCAACACTGCCAGGGGGGGGGGGACAAGCACCGGAGACGGGGGGGAACAAGAGCCAGGGACGTGGGGGAGGGGGGAGAATGATGAGGGCCGCAGGGGGGGAGAGTGATGAGGGTCGCAGAGGGGTGAGAGTGATGAGGGCCGCAGGGGGGTGAGAGTGATGTGCGGTGCAGTGGGGGAGAGTGATGTGGGGTGCAGGTGGGGAGAGTGATGTGGGGTGCAGGGGGGGAGAGTGATGTGGGGTGCAGGGGGGGAGAGTGATGTGGGGTGCAGGGGGGGGAGAGTCATGTGGGGTGGAGGGCGGAGAGTGCTGTGAAGTGTAGGGGGGTGAGCGTGCTGTCCGGTGCAGGGGGGGGGGACCGAGCTGGGAATTGGGGGGGGTGGAGCTGGGAACAGGGCAGTGGAGCAGAGATATAGGGGGAGCGGAAAATGTACTCCCGGGCAACGCCGGGTGTATCAGCTAGTATATCTATATATGTAAATTCCCGCCGCAAGCGCCGCCCGCTCAGCGCTAGCGGGGCCTAAGCCTCCGCCGCTGGGAGCCTGGTGTGAATTACTCTTACCATATAGTGCAGCGCCTCCACCTGTGAGGGATCCCAGCAGAGTGGAAGCAGCCCCTCACAGGACACAATCACAATGAACACATAGCTTTGTGAAAATAGAAAGGCCTTTACTGAACATAGACATAACAGATAACCCTGAACACTAGACTCTATAATGACTAGCGATACAACTGCCCCACGCCTCGCAGGGCCTTCACCCCACACCATGTACCCAAAGTCCCAAATGTCCCACACCCCACCCCTTAGGCGTGATCAGCGCCGTACTAGTTGAGGATATAGTTGGTGCACTTGGTGTATAATAGTACCTGCCGGGTGTGTCCACACCTGGGCACGCTGACGTGGAGATAAGTGGATCCTCTGATCCCGCGACGATTCCCCCTCGGCGTGGGATGATGTCCTGTAGGGTGATCCCACTGCGGAAACTGTCTCTGTAACTGGACAGACACAACCTTCAGGGCTGTGCAGTGTTCTGGCTGTGTCCCTGAACTAACGAACAACTAAAGGGACAGGGTCCCTACCTAAGGGCCTGTCCCTATAGCAACCACACACTAGTATGTGAGTAGGGCCTAGCTGGGGCCTAGGGTAGATCTCTGGCCTAGTGCAGGGGCTACTTGCCTCCCTGCACTTATACACCCTCCACTGTCTGTGTCCCAGCTCCTACTGATCTGCAAGCCTGAGCGCGCAAAATGTATCTCTCTGTTCAGGGGAAGCTGGCTCTTGCATTGGGTCCCTGGTGTCACCTGGGCTCCAGCCCCTGGGGCTGCTGGGAGTTGTAGTCCCTTGGGAGCCTTTCTATCATTGGAGCCGCGTGCGCTATACCTACCGCGCATGCGCGATGCTATAAAGCTGCCGCTAGCACTATCTGCGCCTGTGCAAACTGTAATGGCACATGTGACTCCACACACTGACTGCGCATGCGCGAAACTCGCGCCAACCCCAACATGGCCACCGAACACCTGCGCACGCCCAGCACTCCGCGCATGCGGGAACACATTAAACATGGCGGCACCCTGCAAAAGGAGCTGCCGGCTAGCCCGTCACAACCAACAACCACCCCTACCATAACGGAGGTAAGAGAGGAAGAAACGGGACCAGAGGGAACCTGGTTACATATATATAACAAGGTATGTCCCATTGTACCTTTCTTTCCCCACATAGTATATCTGCTATGTAAGTCCTGGTAACTTCCAGGCAGTAGTGGGTTAATCTATGGGCCAGTGACCCCCCTTCTGCTTCCCTTGAAAGTGAAGGAAGGAACGTGGTGACTCATGGCTTGTGTACAGCGCCTTGAAGATGGGTAGAGTCCATGAGCCCGCCACTTCCAGAGTTTTACAAAGGAAGTAGCTAAAAGTTAGTCAGTCTGATCCTGGTCCCCAAGGAGAGAGGGAGGCTGTCAGTCTTCCCCATCTAGGATAGCAGGCCCACTCTAGGCCAGACGGCCTAGAGACTATCAAGACCAGAGCCCCGCACTATGGGGCAGCACCATCTAGAGGTCCTGGGATCTCAGAGATACTATGCTGCCTTGAAGAGCTGCTGCAGCAATCACCATAATAAATTAAGTTCAAATATACCTCTGCCTGGTGTCAGTTCCTGGGCAGGAGGGGTAAGGAGTGCAATGATGGGGACTAACACCCACACACCGTGGGTTCCATCACAGTTGGAGGCGCTGAAACCACCGAGTAAGAAAAACCCAGAGATCTGTCTAAGCCTGTCCTGTTCCTGTCTCATTACCATCTAAGCAGATGACTCAGTACTCCTGCAGCCTACAGGTATAGCACCACACACCTGGTAATACGCCTATCTCCCCAGCACTGGTCCCTAAGTGAGATTGGGGGGGGGGGGTGGAACCGTGATATACTCGTGTACTATGGTCGTTTCATAGATGACATTATTATTATTTGTGATGGTGAGGAGTCTGCTTTATCAAATATTTTCAGTTCTTCTGACAATAATCATTTAGGACTAAAATGTACTTTTGAGATCAGTGCTACATCAATAGTCTTTTTGGACCTTGTTCTAACTTCAGATTCAGATTCCAATATTATAACTACCACTCATTTTAAATCTGTTTCTGTGAACAACTATGTACATGCATCCAGTAACCACCATGAACAGTGGCTCTGAAATATCCCGCTAGGGCAATTTCACCGTTTAAAAAGAAATTGCACTAGAGAAAGCGATTTCCTTTGCCAATCAGAGACTCTGAGTGATAAATTCATAGCTAAAGGCTTTGATACCAAACTTGTTTCAGACTCCTTCAATAAAGTTAAGGCTTTAGATAGGTCCCTTTTACTTAACAAATCTAAATTAAAGAGGAAGTCACATTTAAGCTATGATACCCCTAGAAATACGGTGGACAATAGTCCAACTGGTTTGAGGTTCATAACTACCTATAACCAATCATCCAGGTTCATTCGTAATATTCTGAATGATCACTGGAATGTTTTAAAGTGTGACCCTCAACTGGGATCTATTCTTCCAGAGAAGGCTTCTATCATCTACAGAAAGGTGTTACGCCGGTGCTGCCCGCAGACCAGACTTGTCCCTTATACTGAGGTGGGGACGTATATGTGCACGCACCCGCAGCAGAAGGAGCGTGTCCGGAGTGTGGTGTTTTGGCGTTACCAGGCCAGGTGTGAACAGGTGTAGCAATACTTGTCGGTACCGGTACAGAAGAAGCAAAGTGTTTGCCATTAGCCAAAAGTCGGGGAGAGAGAGATCCGGAAGGTCGAGGTCCAAGCTGAGGTTGAGGGATGGAAGAAGCTGCAGGGTCAAGAGGGAGCCGGGATCCAGAGCCAGGTAAGTTCATCCGCCAAGCCGGGTCGTAACCTGAATGCACAAAGACAAAGGGAGAGCCAGAATAGACGTCTGTAGCAGAGACTATGTCGAGCGATGTGAGAGAGGCAGAACAGGCATTAAGTACTGTGTCTGACCAATGGTTAACGGAGGCAGGCCTGGAGGAGCTCTAGGAGCAGTCCAGGATTGGTTTCCATAATAGGCTGCCAGGTGATAAGGTTTAGGGTTAACTAGTAACCAGCGTGTGGGAGGGAGGTGTGGCTTCACTGCAAGAGCAGTGAATAAAGTAGCTGGTGCTGGAATGTGTTCCGTAACAGCAGGGGATGCGCGTGCAGAAGCAACGGCAGGCAGCCGAGCACCAGCCCTGGGCGGGGCAGCAGCAGCCCGACGGAGAGGACGGGGAAGTCCCCTCAGCAGAGAGGCCGGGCGAGGAGGGAGCCGCACAGCCGCGGGAGTGGACAGAGGTGAGGGGAGGTCACGCTGCGACCGACGTGACCCCCGAGTCCTCACAAAAGGCCAGGAATATTAAAAACATTATAGCTCCTAGCAAACTAAGGTCAGGTGAATCTCCGGCCAATTCCGCCCCTGTGAGCCAAGTTGGTAACCACAGGTGCGGCAGGGGCTGCTGCATCACTTGTAAACATTTGGTGGCCAAATCCAGCTTTGGTTCTTTTCGGAAAGGTACTATGTATAAAGTCAAGAGCAATAATAATTGCCTTAGTATATACATAGTATATATGCTACAATGTGGTTGCAGTCAGCAATATGTTGGTCGCACCACACGTTCACTTAGCACTCGCTTCATGGAGCATAGGAGGAATGTAATTAATGGTACAAGTACCCATAGTGTGCCCCGACATTACAGACTAGTACACAAGTAGGACCCTAAGTGTATGACCATCATGGGTCTTGAATACATTCCTCCTTCTGCTCTAGGAGGAGATCGTTTTTAATCCCTTTGCCGATGAGAAACATTCTGGATCCACCAGTTGGGTACCCTTACCCCTGGTGGACTGAATGAGTGTTTAGATATGAGCATTCTGGTCTTGTTTCCTTCTTCCTCTGATGGTTCTCCCTAGTTCTATATGTTCTTCATGGTTCCATCTGTCGCATCCTACAATTCTCTCTTTATGCTCCACCTGTATAGTTATTAGAATGAGGTTGATTTGTGCACATTCTGTATATTATCCACCTTTCTATATGGATTATATCCGTTTATTTAAATAGACGATAGAGTGCAGGTTACCCTCAGGACCCCGTGCGGGTTATTTGCTGAGTTAACGAGGCTCATGGATAAAGTACTGAGACCTCATAGGGCTTATGCCGCGGCCTATCTAGATGACATTGTCATTTATAGTAAACACTGGCGGGCCCATCTAAATAGGCTGAAAGCGGTCCTCAAGTCGCTAAGAGAGGCAGGGCTCACAGCCAACCCTAAGAAATGTGCCTTAGGTAAGGCGGAAACCAAGTACCTGGGGTATGCAGTGGGTGGTGGAAAAGTAAGTTCATCTGATGAAGTCCGCAATTGCGGACGAAACGCGTAGTGCTGATGTTACTTAGACTCTCGCGGTGCATCCGCGCAACTTCCTGAAAGACTTTCACTAAACTTTTGGGTGCCTGGTTATTGCCTGCCGTTTGGTGACGGACCCCGCTGCTGATCCAGCCGTGCTAATACCAACAAGGCGTGGCTAAAGGCAGAGAGCAGTGAATAAATTATAGGTGGAGATGCGCTCTGTAAGAGTGAGTTGCACGCGTCCCGCAAAGGTGGCGACTGCCCTCGTGTGTGCTGGAGGCGGGCGAGTGGCACCACGGCGCGGATACCGCCGAAGGGGAGATGCGGCGGTGACAGCGGACCCCGCGAAAGGCAGGTGGGGGGGTCACGTCATGGCAGATGTGACCCCTGATTCCTTACAGCTGGATGTTGTGAAGGGATTTTTCTTTACCATGGAAAGGATCCTACGATCATCCACCACTGTTGTCTTCCGTGGACGTCCAGGCCTTTTTGTGTTGCAGAGCTCACCAGTGCGTTCTTTTTTTCTTCTCAGAATGTACAATAATTTGGCCTAATGTTCCTGCTATCTCTCTGATGGAGTTTCTTTTTTTTTTGCAGCCTAAGGATGCCCTGTTTCACTTGCATTGCGAGCTCCTTTGACCGCATGTTGTGGGTTCATAGCAACAGCTTCCAAATGCGAATGCCACACCTGGAATCAACTCCAGACCTTTTGCCTGCTTAATTGATGATGAAATAACGAAGGAATAGCCCACACCTGTCCATGAAACAGTTTTTGAGTCAATTGTCCAATTACTTTTGGTCCCTTAAAAAAGAGGGGGCTACATATTAAAGAGATGTAATTCCTAAACCCTTCCTCCAATTTGGATGTGAATACCCTCAAATTAAAGCTGATAGACTGCACTTTAAGCCATATTAATTTTTTAACTGTAACTTGAATTTATTTTGGTACACTGCCGGAATAACAAAAGTTGTATCAGTGTCCAATTATTTCCGGACCTAACTGTATGTGTGTTTATATATATATATATATATATATATATATATATATATATATATATATATATATATATATATATATATATATATATATACACACAGAGAGATCATTTTACCAATAAAATGTATTTATTTCTGGATTTTTTTAATATACTAATCTATACACACAATAGAACATATATATATATATATATAGAAAAGTATACATTACCGCATAGCAGCAAAAAGGGAGACAGCACTCAGGTGAATGAAAATAAATGTATTAAATACAGCACATAACTCCAACGTTTCGATCCCACAGGGGGATCTTCCTCAGGGTGGGATCGAAACGTTGGAGTTATGTGCTGTATTTAATACATTTATTTTCATTCACCTGAGTGCTGTCTCCCTTTTTGCTGCTATGCGGTAATGTATACTTTTATTATTTATATGGGACATGCACCTATTCATTATTGAATTTCTATTGGAGTGCCAGTGATTTTTTATCATATATATATATATATATATATATATATATATATATATATATATATATATATATATACATCAAGGTCAAAACGGCTGTCTGTGGGTGGGTTTACTGGCTATGTTTCTTAACCCTGGCTGTGCTCAAAGCTGTGACCATGCAGCAAGCTTAAGCCTATAGGGAACCATGTTAAAAATTGTTTTGAAGGAAAAAGTGGCACTGTGTGCTCATTTGCATGTCATATGCCAGAATCCCTTGCTGCAGTGGAAGTGCTGTGTGCTGGGTGATAATGGTGAAAGGCAGGGTTGCAGACTTGCCTAAGACATGCAAATGAGCATACAGTAATATTTCCGTTTGCTATATGCTTTGCAGTGGAGGGTTTTTGTCACTTTTTTTACCCACCATAACTTAACTAAGTATATATATATATATATATATATACAGTGCTTGACAAATCACCCAAAAATCTACTCGCCGAACCAAAAAATCTACTCGCCACCTAATCCCGCCCCCAACCCCGCCCCCAACTCCGCCCCTAGTCCCGCCCCCGCTTTAAAAAAAATACATAAATAAAATAAATTGAGTAAATTCCTAGTAAGAACATTCGTTTTTGACATAAGTTTATTTATTGTATTACATTATACTACAATTAGTCCTTGTTACGTGTGTGTGTGTGTGTGACTAGTTTCCTGTACCCCTTAACCATTGTCTGGACGCCCCCGCTTCACAATATTTAAAGCAGCAATCCCACCTGGGATCTTACGTGATCCGCAGTCCCTCAATGTCCAGGTACCCTCATTCCCGCAATGTTATACATTGGAGGGGATGTGTTCCCTACCTGTCTTCTGGGTTAGGGGGGATTCCGATGTCTCCCGTGTGAAGCTTGAGTCAGATCTGGAAGAAAGCAGTATGTTATTTCGGTGTAGTATAAGATATATAGGGTAAATAAAATATCCAGGTCCAGAGTGTGAGACAGAGAGAGTGTGGGTGAGAGACAGAGAGTGAGAGAGAGACAGACAGGGGAGAGACAGAGAGACAGAGAGGGGAGAGCGACAGAGAGGGTAGAGCGACGGTGACAGAGAGGGGAGAGCGACAGAGACAGAGAGGGGAGAGCGACAGAGACAGAGAGGGGAGAGCGACAGAGACAGAGAGGGGAGAGCGACAGAGACAGAGAGGGGAGAGCGACAGAAACAGAGAGGGGAGAGAGACAGAGACAGAGAGGGGAGAGAAACAGAGAGGGGAGAGAGACAGAGAGGGGAGAGAGACAGAGAGAGGGGGAGAGAGACGGGGAGAGACAGAGAGAGGGGGAGAGACAGAGAGAGGGGGAGAGACAGAGAGGGGGGGGAGACAGAGAGGGGGGGGAACAGAGAGGGGGGGGGAACAGAGAGGGGGGGAGAGACAGAGAGGGGGGGGGAGAGACAGAGAGGGGGGGAGAGACAGAGAGGGGGGGAGAGACAGAGAAGGGGGGGAGAGACAGAGAAGGGGGGGAGAGACAGAGAGGGGGAAGAGACAGAGAGGAGAGAGATGGGGGGTAACTGATTGACTAGGGGGGGGTGTAACTGACTGGGTGGGGGGTGGGATAACTGACTGGGTGACTGGGTGGGGGGGTGGTTACTTTAACTGACTGGGTGGGGGTGGGATAAGTGACTGGGTGACTGGGTGGGGGGGTGGGATAAGTGACTGGGTGGGGGGGTGGGATAAGTGACTGGGTGACTGGGTGGGGGGGTGGGATAAGTGACTGGGTGACTGGGTGGGGGGGTGGGATAAGTGACTGGGTGACTGGGTGGGGGGGGTGGGATAACTGACTGGGTGACTGGGTGGGGGGTGGGATAACTGACTGGGTGACTGGGTGGGGGGTGGGATAACTGACTGGGTGACTGGGTGGGGGGGTGGGACAACTGACTGGGTGACTGGGTGGGGGGGTGGGATAACTGACTGGGTGACTGGGTGGGGGGTGGGATAACTGACTGAGTGACTGGGTGGGGGGGTGGGATAACTGACTGGGTGACTGGGTGGGGGGGTGGGATAACTGACTGGGTGACTGGTTGGGGGTTTGGGATAACTGACTGGGTGACTGGGTGGGGGGTGGGATAACTGACTGGGTGACTGGGTGGGGGGGTGGGATAACTGACTGGGTGACTGGGTGGGGGGGTGGGATAACTGACTGGGTGACTTTTAACTGACTGGGTGACTGGGTGGGGGGGTGGGATAACTGACTGGGTGACTTTTAACTGACTGGGTGACTTATAACTGACTGGGTGACTGGGTGGGGGGGTGGGATAACTGACTGGGTGACTGGGTGGGGGGGTGGGATAACTGACTGGGTGACTGGGTGGGGGGGTGGGATAACTGACTGGGTGACTGGGTGGGGGGGTGGGATAACTGACTGGGTGACTGGGTGGGGGGGTGACATGACTGACTGGGTGACTGGGTGGGGGGGTGGTATGACTGACTGGGTGACTGGGTGGGGGGGTGGGGTGACTGACTGGGTGACTGGGTGGGGGGGTGGGGTGACTGACTGGGTGGGGGGTGACTGACTGGGTGGGGGGGTGCGGTGACTGACTGGGTGACTGGGTGGGGGGTTGGGGTGACTGACTGGGTGACTGGGGTGGGCGACTGGGTGGGGGGGTGGGGTGACTGACTGGGTGACTGGGGTGGGTGACTGGGTGGGTGGGGGGGTGACTGACTGGGTGGGTGGGTGGGTGACTGACTGGGTGGGTGGGTGGGTGGGGGGGTGACTGACTGGGTGGGTTGACTGACTTTGGGTGGGGGGGTGACTGACTGGGGTGACTGACTGACTGGGTGGGTGGGGGGGTGGGGGGGTGACTGACTGACTGGGTGGGTGGGGGGGGTGACTGACTGACTGGGTGGGTGGGTGGGGGGGGTGACTGACTGACTGGGTGGGTGGGGGGGTGACTGACTGACTGGGTGGGTGGGGGGGTGACTGACTGGGTGGGTGGGGGGGTGACTGACTGACTGACTGGGTGGGTGGGTGGGGGGGTGACTGACTGACTGACTGGGTGGGTGGGGGGGTGACTGACTGACTGGGTGGGTGGGGGGGTGACTGACTGACTGGGTGGGTGGGGGGGTGACTGACTGACTGACTGGGTGGGTGGGGGGGTGACTGACTGGGTGGTTACCTCTGGTGTCCTGCACACACACATTCTCTCTCTCCTATACACACACACACACACACACACTCTCAATCTCTCTCTCCCATATATACACACACACACACACACACACACACACACACACACACACACACACACACACACACACACACACACACACACACACACACACACACACACTCTCAATCTCTCTCTCATACACACACACACACACACACTCTCTCTCTCTCTCTCTCTCTCTCTCAATCTCTCCCATACACACAGAAACACTCAATCTCACTCTCATACCCACACACACACACACGGGAAGGGACGTGCGCGGAGGGGAGAGAGGAGAAACACCCTGCTACTTCCTGCCGCCCGGGGCGGGAGCACCGAGGGGAGAGAAACACCGACTACTGCAACATCCTCAGACCCGCGCGGGCAGCGGTAGCACCGGAGGGGGGGGAGAGAGAAACACCCTGACTACTGCAACATCCTCAGACCCGCCGGGCAGCGGTAGCACCGGAGGGAGGGGGGGGGAGAGAGAAACACCCTGACTACTGCAACATCCTCAGACCCGCGCGGGCAGCGGTAGCACCGGAGGGAGGGGGGGGGGAGAGAGAAACACCCCGGCTACTACAGTATGTTACGTCCCGCGCGGGCAGCGGGAGCACCGGAGAGAGGGGGGAAGATGTATCAATGTATATATAAATATTTAAAGTGTATTTACCCCACCTCAAGCATGTGTCCAAACTCCTCCATGACCGGATCAGTGCAGGAGCTGACACAATTATACAAGAGGATACTATGGAGGAGGAGGAAACACGCATGAGGAGGCACGCACTCCCCCCGCCCCCCCCATATTACTTACCCGTGCAGAAAGGGCGGTTTGAAGTCCTGGCAAATCCATCCCGCGTCACAGCCAATCAGCTCCGATTTTTTTTTTTTTCGAGCAGGGGATTTTTTTTTTTACACAGCAGGGGAAAGGTTACTGGCCACGAGCCAATATCCGATCGCAGCTGGCGAGTTGGCGACCGGGTTTGTCGAGCACTGTATATATATATATATATATATATATATACAAAAGTTTATAGGGATTTCTGTTAAAAAAACGACATGAATAACCACTGCGGCAGCTGTAGCATAAGACCCTTAATTCCTTAATTTACATGTGAAATAACGTCATATTCACTAAAGAGAATAACTTGATGTTATGCATGATTTTGTCTGTAAGAAGGTTGGCGTCCTGATTTACTAGCTGTTTGTAATATTGGAGACAAATGAGCTAATTACAGTCTAAATTGCATTCATCTGGTATTTAGTAAGCAGTGCTATGGATGTCGCAGGAAATAACACTACGTTTTATTTAAAACCACTAATTATTTAGGGTGTACTGTGGCAGACATTTCTGATGGCAATATGGAGACATTCATGGCAGTGGAGAGAGTAGATAAATATGTAGAGAGGAGGGGGGGAAGGTTTATCAGACCCAGGGTGTTTTGAGCCCAACAGCTGCTGTGGAGGGAGGAGATGTTAGGGAGATTTAGATTGAGCACAGCTACAAAATTTTCCCCTTATAATCAACTAAGGTCTGATTTAGACCCTTTACCAAATAGGAGTAACACTTGTTGCACACAACATAGCAGGTACACATAATATTCCAGGAGACATAGTTGAGGTTCTGGAGGAAAAATAATCAGGTGCCGCCTGCCAGAGGTGAAGAAAATGTGAGGGTGACAGCTAAATCCCAAATAGACTAACGTGGCTAGAATAAAGCAAAGGCATTAACACAATGGTAGGCACAAAATCTATTGCCATATAACCGCTCCTTATAATTCCTACTATTGCCCCATATAACCCCAAATAACATCTCTCTCTGTGATGATCTCCCTATCCCTTCGTGCTGATCTCTTTCCCTCTCTTTGTGTGCTGATTGCACTCACTATTCTCCCTCTCTCACACTGCCCCCCCTCTATCTCTGTGCTGATCTCCCCCCTCTCTTTGTGTGTGCTGATTTCCCTCACTGCTCCCTCTATTTCCCCATCTCTCTCATTCCCCCCCACTCTCTCTCTGTGCTGATCTTTCTCACTGTCATCCCTCATCTCTCCATCCCCCCCTCTAACCCCTCTCTTTCAACACCACCCTCTCTTTCTCCTGCGTTATTTTGATATCAAAGCATAAGTGCGCTAACACTATTTACCACGCATGCGTGTTACTAGTGATTACCACACTGACACTCCACTCTGAAGAAATAATAAGAAAATGAATTATTTGCCAGAAGCTTTGGAAAATAAAATTAAGTGTATGCAGCATTACATTTTAACAGTTCAACCTGAAATAACATCACATAGTTTTAATAATAATAATAGCATGTTCTTATATAGCGCTGCTAGTTTTACATAGCGCTTTACAGAGACATTTTGCAGGCACAGGTCCCTGACCCATGGAGCTTACAATCTATGTTTTTGGTGCCTGAGGCACAGGGAGATAAAGTGACTTGCCCAAGGTCACAAGGAGTTGACACCGGGAATTGAACCAAGGTCACCTGCTTCAAACTCTCAGTGCCAGTCAGTGTCGTTACTCACTCCCTCTCCCATCACTTTTTTACATTTTACTCTCTAGCGTCCTTTAGTGCAGGGGTGCGCAAACCTTTCAGTCTGCGCCCCGTGCCTGCAGCTATTTCCCCGAAGGGGTGCAAACAGACAAATTGGACCAAGCTTATGAGCTCACATAGGCGGCTAGGTAAACATGATTGGAAGGTGTCAAAGTCAATACACTTTACCTATGGGCTTACATAGTCGCCCAGTTACACACAGTTTAGGGGCAGCCAGCCGGGCTTCACCTTTATTATGTGAGGACGGCTACCCCTACCATGACAATGTTATCATGCTTTTGTTCTTACAGCATACGTATTGCATTGACCTTTCTGAAAATAGGTAGAAATCACCAGGTTTTCTTGTTTAACAAAATTTATTCTCCCAAAAGTGGGTAAAGCCTGCAGTAGTTTTTTTTTTTTTTTTTTTTTTTTTAAGTGTTTGCAGTAGAGGTTCCTGTAACAAGGACTTATCCCTGTTTGAGAGAGACTGCCTCTAAATCCAGCAGTGTGTTGGTTAATTGCACACAGGCAATCAACCAGGCTTAACCTGGCTGATTAGGACTCTTAGAAAAAGCCTGATTTGAGAAACAGGAGAGAGATTCCTTAGCTCACATTTGGGCTGACATAAGGAGAAAGAGGACTGCAAAGATTTCCTTAGCCTACAACTGGGCTAACCTGAGGAAAATATGATGTCTTGATGCACACAGAAGGACTGTATGCTGACAACAAGACAAGGGGACAAGACCTCTATACCTGGACACAGAGAGTGCCATAGCACACAAGGATGCTGACCCAGGAGAACAGAGAGGCCTTCTCCTACAGCTACAACAACAGAAACAGATAAGAGACTTTCTTATTGGACTGTTGTGTGTGTGTGTGTGTGTGTGTATGTGTGTATGTGTGTATGTGTGTATGTGTGTATGTGTGTATGTGTGTATGTGTGTATGTGTGTATGTGTGTATGTGTGTATGTGTGTATGTGTGTATATATGTATGTGTGTATATATACAGTCATGTGAAAAAGAAAGTACACCCTCTTTGAATTCCATGGTTTTACATATCAGGACATAATAACAAACATATGTTCCTTAGCAGGTCTAAAAATGAGGTAAATACAACCTCAGATGAACAACAACACATGACATATTACACTGTGTAATGATTTATTTAACATAAATAAAGCCAAAATGGAGAAGCTATGTGTATAAATATATATAGAATAAATATTATACAAATATTATATATATATATATATATATATATATATATATATATATATATATATATATATATATATATATATATATATATATATATATATAGCAACTGTAAATATTACTGTATGTTCATTTGCATGTCTTAGACAGGTCTGCAACCCTGTCTTTCCCCATTGTCACCCAGCATACAGCACTTCCACTGCAGCAAGGGATTCTGGGAAATGACATGCAAATGAGCACTCAGTGCCACCTTTTGTCTCAAGCTCGTATTACACAAGCCAATGCATGCTGTTTTAAACACAGCTTTTAAACAGAGGCTGGGATGAGATGCAAAGCCATTAGACCTACTCACATACATGTTTCAACCTTGATGGGTATCATCAGTGTGAGGCTGGTCTTAATGGCTTGCAGGTTTGAGACTAGACTAGGTAATCACCACTGTCATTAAGGTTATGGTGGGTAAAAAAAAGTGACAAAAACCCTCCACAGTAAAGCATAAAGCAACTGTAAATATTACTGTATGTTCATTTGCATGTCTTAGACAGGTCTGCAACCCTGTCTTTCCCCATTGTCACCCAGCATACAGCACTTCCACTGCAGCAAGGGATTCTGGGAAATGACATGCAAATGAGCACTCAGTGCCACCTTTTGTCTCAAGCTCGTATTACACAAGCCAATCCTCAAGCCAATGCATGCTGTTTTAAACACAGCTTTTAAACAGAGGCAGGGATGAGATGCAAAGCCATTAGACCTACTCACATACATGTTTCAACCTTGATGGGTATCATCAGTGTGAGGCTGGTCTTAATGGCTAGCAGGTTTGAGACTAGACTAGGTAATCACCACTGTCATTAAGGTTATGGTGGGTAAAAAAAGTGACAAAAACCCTCCACAGTAAAGCATAAAGCAACTGTAAATATTACTGTATGTTCATTTGCATGTCTTAGACAGGTCTGCAACCCTGTCTTTCCCCATTGTCACCCAGCATACAGCACTTCCACTGCAGCAAGGGATTCTGGGAAATGACATGCAAATGAGCACTCAGTGCCACCTTTTGTCTCAAGCTCGTATTACACAAGCCAATCCTCAAGCCAATGCATGCTGTTTTAAACACAGCTTTTAAACAGAGGCTGGGATGAAATGCAAAGCCATTAGACCTACTCACATACATGTTTCAACCTTGATGGGTATCATCAGTGTGAGGCTGGTCTTAATGGCTAGCAGGTTTGAGACTTGACTAGGTAATCACCACTGTCATTAAGGTTATGGTGGGAAACCTGCTAGCCATTAAGACCAGCCTCACACTGATGATACCCATCAAGGTTGAAACATGTATGTGAGTAGGTCTAATGGCTTTGCATCTCATCCCAGCCTCTGTTTAAAAGCTGTGTTTAAAACAGCATGCATTGGCTTGAGGATTGGCTTGTGTAATACGAGCTTGAGACAAAAGGTGGCACTGAGTGCTCATTTGCATGTCATTTCCCAGAATCCCTTGCTGCAGTGGAAGTGCTGTATGCTGGGTGACAATGGGGAAAGACAGGGTTGCAGACCTGTCTAAGACATGCAAATGAACATACAGTAATATTTACAGTTGCTTTATGCTTTACTGTGGAGGGTTTTTGTCACTTTTTTTACCCACCATAACCTTAATGACAGTGGTTATATTTATACAAATATATAAAGAATAAATGTTATATAAATCTTTCTAAATTACAGTATATAGGAGAGGGGGAGAGACTATTCATTACCCTCTCGTCTGCAATATATTTTAGTAGGACATTTGGAATGAACACAAAGATAAGGTTCTGTATGTACAGAGCTGAGAGGCTGGTAACTCAAGGTCAAGATGGGGAATATATTTTGGTTGGACCAGGCAAAGGTGAGACATAGAAAGAAAACAGCCAATTAGTGTCTCAGGAAAAACAGGTAGAAACTCTAGTGAACAATTGAAATTATAATATTGATTAGGGGGTGTAGCCTAAATGCATGACTATAATAAGAATCATGTCGTTAAAGTATTACTGGCCAAGGATGCCCTGTTCTGCGGGGATTCTTACTATTATAGGCTCATTTTATGCTTTTTTCATAAAGAATATAGACACTTTTGTATAGTTATATTGATTTTTCTAAACATATTGTACATTTTCTTTTGTGCTTTTACTGAACTTGTTTATTAAAATAAAATTGTAAATACATTAAATCCAACACACACACACACACACACACACACACACACACACACACACACACACACACACACACACACACACACACACACACACACACACACACACACACACACACACACACACACACACACACACACACACACGGCAGCCCCCTCTATACACACAAAAACACACTGCAGCTACACACACAAACACAAACTCTGCTGCTACAAACACACCCCCAAACAAACAAACAAACTGCAGCTATACACACACAAACTCTGCAGCTATAAACACAAACACGCACAAACTCTCCCTCCTCACTGTGTTCTGTGCAGAGCTCTCTGCAGGCAGGAAGGTGGAGGAGTCACTGCCTGGCTGCTGCCTCTTGTCCAATCACCTCCCCTGTCTGAGAGCTGCTCTGACAAGTGAAAGCTCATTGGCTGTAAATAAAAACTTGGCAAGGTGCCAAAAATTCCATCCCATTTATGAATGAATAATGCCCAGAATTTTAATCAATCACAGAGTAGGGATTTCAATAATACTGGAACAGCTTTAGCCTATAATTAAGTAATAATCCCTGAAGAACAGGGCATTACTGGCCAATAATGCACTGGCTGGAAGAGTTGAAGGCCCAAGGCGAAGCACACATACACACACAACACTGCAGGTCTACATGCAAACAAACTCTGCAGACAGACACAAAAGCGCTGCAGCTACATGTAACACATACACTCTCCCCCCCCCCTCCCACTACGGGAGATCTCGGGTTGTTACCTGATGGTGCTACCTGTTAGGCTCACAGAAGGCCCTGAGCATCCGCCAATGTTGTTGGGGATAGACAGGACAGGCTTCGGTGGTAGAGCACCTGCAGTCCCCTGTGGAAAACACTCTCACCCTCTCCCTGAAGAACTGCAGCCTCAGGTAGGAGTATAAAACAGTAACTTGCTCTTTATTCTTGATAGTACATGTAGGCAAGACCCCCCTGGGTCCCCTTTTGGTTCCGTCCCCCCTTACCTGCCGGCCTGGGGCATGCAGAGAGATGTCGGGTGCCGCCGGAATGGCAGGCGGACCCGGCACAGTTGTGTGGAGCGTAGCAGGCCGTCAGAGAGTGCTCCGGTGCTCCGGAGGCTCCGCGGTGGGACACCAATAGGGCTCTGCCATATTGAAATGCATGAGGACCGAAGGCTTGCGCCTGCGCAGTATCCACAAGGGTTGCGGCGGCCATTACGGGAGCGCATGCATGCTCAGGAAGAACAGGGACAGCGGCGACCATTATAGTTATTGCTCCGCAGGGAAACTACAATCCCCAGCAGCCCCAGGGGCTGCTAGTCAGGTGGCTAAGCTTAGCCAATAGGGTTCTAGGATTCCCCTGCTCGCTGGATTGATACATTTGGCGCGCTGCGAGCCACGTCAGTCGGAGCTGGGACACAGAAGGGTGAGGGTGTGTGTGCTGGGTGTCAGTGGCCCTTGCACTAGGCCAGAGATCCCCTTATTGGCCCTGACTCCCGCATAAGCTTGTGGCTGCTACAGGGACAGGCCCAATAGATAGGGACACTGCCCCTGTAGTTGCAAAGAGTCAGGGACACAGCACGACACCGCCCAGTATCTGCAGCCTGTGCTCTGGGACTAGACCACCACCGAATTAGAGACTCTCTTCATGGTGGGACACTTCAGTGGGAGTCCACCCACGCAGACGCGGAGGCTTCGCTGATGACGACGTCACTGGATCAGTGGATACTTGCGTTCTCTTCGGCCATACCCAGGTGCTGGAGCACCTGGGCAGGTACCTAAACAAGTGCACCAACAACAGCAACACTCTTATTGTGGGCAGCACTGTCACACACACATTGGGTGGGTTGGCTCCTGTGGACACCGGGTGGTTAGGTGCCCAGGACACATCAGTACTTTGAGGGAAACCCTACCAGGGTGTGGACAAAGCGGTTGGGGTCTCTGTGGGGTTACAGCCGTGTGAGGCATGCAGTACATATGTTGTATCCTGTTACATATATATATATATATATATATATACACAACAAAAAACAAATAGTAGCGCTAACAGTGTGTGGATGTAAGTGTGTTCTATTACGTGATGATGGTGCAAATTGTGATTGAGTGAATTTTTTTTGAATAAATACAAAATTAAAAAATATACTAGCACAATTTGAAAAAATGGAGGACAAAAGAGAAAAAATGAATTAACCTTAAAGTGTTCAGTGTCCAGTGATTTTTTTTTTTAAATAGAACAAACTTTCAGTCCAATGTTGATGTAATGGATGAAATCAGGATCCAGATATAAATGTTCCAGTCACAATATGGAGTAGGCAAGCTTCTATGATGATCTAGCCAGATCATAGATATCTAAAAGAAAAAGAAAAGAAGAAGCGCCAGCTCCATAGCATAATACTGTTTGGATAAAATACAAATTTATTAAGAAACAAGAGAGGCCGCCAATGCACTCACTTCAATTATGTAAAAAACATTCAAGGGAGATAATCTGTGAGCTTTCAGGAACCGAGGAGAGAAGCTGCAGCCAAAGGATATTGCAACAGATATGCTGGTATGGTAGGTGATACAAAGCAGATACTTATCGTGATAAATAAGTCAGTCCAGGGGAAGAGGCGGGATGTTACTTCCATTTCAGTAGTAGTAAAAGCGGGCCCTCAATGTAGAAACACTATCCAGTAGTGTAGTACAGGTAAACACTCTCCTCCAAGTCAGATCAGCAGAAATCACCAGCTCAGCCTTCACGTGGCTGCTGCAAACTCCTCTACACACTACCTGATTAGTTGATGACGTCAGTGCGTCATGCGTCACGACGTCCAACACGTTTCGTCACGTGAGTGACTTCTTCAAGAAGAACATTCCCGGCGCCCATCACGTATGCAGCAGTGACGCGTTGACCAGAAGTGACGGAGGGGACACAGATGGATGCGGAAGACAGTGTCGGCACGTGAGACGGAGCCACGGAGCGGTGAGATCGCTACTCACCTATATCCCTTGCATACTGCTTTCGTGCCTGTTTTCCATCTCTTTAATGTAAACCTTCATTTGTGAGTTTGTTTTACTGGGATAAATCATTTTTGACCTGCACTATGATCTGCCCTCTCTACTTTCAAGATTGCTGAGACTTTCTACCCATATCTACAAGTGCTACGTCCAGCAATTGTTTGATACATCACCCACCTTGGTCACACCACATCTGGATAACCAGAGATACCGCCAGCACTGACTGGTACACTGCTCTTCTTATTCCACTTTATTGTGAGTAGGAATTTGGGAGCCTTTCACACTTATCACTATTAGTTCAAAGCATATTGCGATATATATATATTTTTCTTTTCACATGACTTCTTCACTCCCCTGAGATTTGAAGCATCGATAAGTACCCTCAACTACTCAACTCTCTATACTCCTGACCCGGTTTACACGACCAATCTACATCCTAGGCGCGCCCTCAGCACCACGGTCGCGCTTCGTTTGTGGTGAGCTACGCGTTACAGTATGCTCAGCCACACAAACTTCGACCCCGCTGAGGTAGGAAGAGTTCTGAGCACACACGCCAACTACCTGTCCAGTATTGAGGAAAAATTAGTGGCTAGTGATCAAAACATGCGTTCCCTTCAGGAAAACTTCAGGTCTCTCACACTCTCTCTTCAAGAGCCTCGCTCCGCTCTCGCTCCGCTCTCGCTCCTGCCTCCCCTGAGTCTACCACTATGTCCTCTTCACCCATCTCCCAAGAGCCCCGGTTACCTACACCAAACCGCTATGGGGGGGACCCCCACAAGTGCCGGGGATTTCTTAACCAGTGCTTTATTCAATTCGAAATGAATTCGTCCCATTTCACTTCCTCATGCGCCAAGGTGGCGTACATTGTCTCTCTTCTTACAGACGACGTACTTGCCTGGGCTTCTCCCGTCTGGGAGCGAAGATCTGACCTCACGCAGGACATCGGAGCCTTCACCAGGGAGTTCCGGAGTGTGTTCGATACACCCGACCGTAAGGTATCTGCTGCCTCTGCGCTATTCCATATCTCTCAGCGTAATCGCCCCGTTGCAAGGTATGCACTCAAATTTAGGACTATTGCTGCAGAGACTGATTGGAATGACAAAGCCCTGTCCGCGGCCTTCTGGCAGGGTTTATCTGAAGCTCTGAAGGATGAATTGGTGACCTACAATCGCCCCACCAATCTGGAAGATCTAATTGCCATTTGCATCAGGGTGGATCATCGTCTTCAGGAAAGGAGAGCAGAGAGGGTTCATCATTGTGTCACCCCATCTCGGATCACTCCTGGTCAGGTGAGCCCATCGGAGTTACCGCCTCCAGATACTTCTGAACCTATGCAACTGGGGGGTACTAGTCTTTCTAAATCCGAGAAGCAATGACACAAGAATGCAGAATTATGCCTTTTCTGTGGCACACCTGAACACTTTGCCTATTTTTGTCCCCAAAAGTCGGGAAATGCAAAGTTCCCATGAGACCCGGGGAAGTCTCATTGGGAACGCTTTCTCTTTCCCCTATTTCTGCTGACAACCCTTCTCGCATTCTTCTCCCTATCACTCTCTTTGGGGAGGGCTTACAAGTTTCTACGCTTGCTTTCCTTGATTTCAGGTTCTGGCGGTAATTTCATAGATCAAGGATTCGCGGAATGCCATCTGGTTCCTATCAGGCGAAAAAGAAGTCCCATTGCCCTTGAAACCATTGATGGAAGACCTCTTCAGCAAGCTTTTATCTCACTTGAGATGGAGGTACTTCATCTTAAAACTGAGAATTATCACTTGGAGAAGATACAACTCAACGTTATTCACACACCATCCATTAGCGTGATCCTCGGCCTTCCCTGGTTACAGATTCACAACCCCGGGTGGACTGGCTCAACACGGAACCCATTCAATGGAGCTCTCTCTACAGGGGGTCCCTAGTATAAGGAGGGGTACCCAGATACATGCCCAGGTACCCTGAATCTGGCATAGGGGTGCAGGGGGTGCTCCAGCTATTTGATAAAGCTGAGCAGGATTTGTGTGAATAAAGTTTTAAAAGTTATTTCTAAAGTGTGCCAAGAATGAGGCTAGTGAGTGTAGGCAAGTTATACTCTCACTTCATCTCTGGCACCAGAATAGGAACTTATACATTTCAACACACAAAAGACAGGACACAGTACATTTTATTAAAAGAGTTATATTTAATAGGTATATGTACTGATAACCTGTGAATGAACGGTGGGATTTCCAAGTTATGGATTCCGAGAGACCAGATGGCTACCAAGCTGGGTGCCTATGGGTCTGTGCGGAGTCAGGACTTGAAAGCCTCAGGGATGCCGAGGTGTTAGAACAGGAGGGGTACTGCAGATCTGCTTGAGTACCCACATCCTGGGCTAACACAGGGCTAGCCGGCTACCATTTGTCAGAACCCAGACTCTGTGGAGCCTGGACAGTGGGTGGGCTCAGTATGCAAAGAGGCAGAGGTGCCAGGTTGGCGCATGCCCCTTTACAGACTGAAAAAAGGTGACCTCCCGGCTTTACAATACCAGCAAATTGGTGATTGGCTGTCAGGAGAATTTCCACGGTCGTAGTAGGCAAATAGAGCACAGCTTGATGACATCCAGGGTAGGAAGAAGATAAGAAAAAATCCCAGGCACACTCCAAAATAGACAGATCAATTTAATTGCAAGCTAATGCCATAACAAAGGCTTCATGAACGCACCTATGCGTTTCATGCAAAGATCACTTTATCAAGGTGTACAAGGCACAATATTCTCTGCATTTTTATACACACCTGGTTGATCCGCCATGCTGCCGAGGGTGATGTCATCAGAGTGCGTCTGCATCAGACGTCGCGCTGACGTAACGTGCATCCTCATTGGCCCGGCGGGGTCACGTGGTGCGCATTTTTTTCTAAAACAAACTTTATTAATAGAAATATAAGGAGACAATGATAAACAATAATAAGAAGTGTTAAAAACAAATTAAAACATGTTCCTTTACATAATATCTAGCAAATATAGAATGCAAACCCCTGTACTTTAATTGTGAACAGTCCTCTAGGATCATAACATAATTAAAGTTATGCAAAGTGATGTCATGGGATATAGATATATATACATGGCAGGAGCCATATAATATATATTTAAGAGCTAATATAATTAGCATACTTTAATAGGACTGTTTAAAAATGTGACAGGAATAAATATAACCTTGTCGTTCATGAGGAATAGGACAAAATATGTGTGTAGAGTATACAAGAATGGTGCATTTAGTATAATCATATATTAAGAGTGGAAATATAAAGGAATGATTATACAATGTCAAGTTATTATTAAACTCCTCACACAATTAAGTCAAAGTACATAGAACAAAAATAATGTATATTATTTGACCTTCGTGAAGACACGATTACATATCTAATACAATTAGAAATGTATTATATTGCATTTAAAAAAAGCTTACAAACTATTTATTATTTGAAGTATTTTACTCTATTATAAAGAAGAACTAATTGGGCCACTTTCTAATATCAGTGCATCATTATATACACCATATATTGATATCAATTAATTCAAAGAAAGTGGCTCAAATCCCAGTCAACATTCATACCCAATGGTATCCTTGTTCTTAATGTGAAAATCCAATAAGCTTCACGCTTATCTAACAATTTTAATCTATTGCCACCTCTAGGTAGTGCTGAAATATGTTCTATACCTTGGAATTTAAAATGATCAATATTACCACTTGGACAGTTTAAAACATGTTTCGATACAGGATGTTTCGGATTTTTTTGATGATCAATCACAGGTGTTCCATCACTCTAATTTTTAGACATCTGGTGGCTCTGCCAACATACTGTTGTCCACAAGCACATGTTAATAGGTAGATAGTAAAAGTAGTATTACAGTTAATGAATGTTTGAACATTATATGTCATTCTTGTGACTGAAGAGGTGAAAGTGCGTTTTTGACACATTTTTGTGCAAATTTTGCATTTATTACATGCAAATGACCCTTTAGGTAATGTAGATTTATTACCATTCTGACGTCTAAAAAGACTCGGAGATAATTATTTATTTATTTATTTATAAAATATTTTACCAGGAAGTAATACATTGAGAGTTACCTCTCGTTTTCAAGTATGTCCTGGGCACAGAGTAAAACAAATAATAAATTAGCCAAGGTTTTGGCTCGTTAGAAAATTACATTTGGACCTGCAGAGACATGGGGTTTTAGCACAGGGTCAAGTGATAGAATATTACAATGTTTTTTAAGAATTAATTATATAGATTCTACTTGTTTGCTGTAAGAAGTAATAAAGGAGGGATTATCATTAGATCTTGATCTATTCTTTGTACGTCTGAACAGGGAACTCCTTTCCATAGATGAAACTTCTTCAAGGGATCTATCTAAGTCCCACTGATTGTATCCTCTGTTCAAGAAACGTTTGTATAGGTCCTTTGATTGTACTTAAAAATCTGCCTCATTTGAGCAATTGCGCCGTGCCCTCATAAATTGTCCCTTCGGTATCCCCCTGAACAGGGCTTTTGGATGATAGCTGCTAGCCCTTAAAAACGTATTACGAGAATTCGGTTTACGATAAAGGGTAGTTTGTATATTCAGTGCATTATCAATGTATAAATATAGATCTAAATAGTGTATGTGATGTAAATTATAAGAATAAGTGAAAGATAAGTTATATTCATTGTGATTAAGTGAGGTGATGAAATCTAATAAGGTAGTGATATCCCCTTCCCAAATCAACAAGAGGTCGTCAATGTAGCGTCTATAAAATAAAATGTGCTTGTAACAGGGAACTTATCCGTGTTCAGAAATGTGCCTCTAATCCAGCAGTGTGGTGGTTAACTGCTGGTAGACAATTAACCAACACCACCGGGCTGATTACAAGTTTGAAAAAAACCTGCTTCAGATGCAGGATGGGAGATTTTCCTCAGTACACAAGGGTGCTGACAAGAGAAAAGAGGTCTTGAGCAGAAAGGCTTGCTGAGATCAAGACACCCAAATACCTATATTCCTGGACACATGGGACCCAGGAACCTACCAGAGACTGACATGAAGGGCCACCTGCTTTAAGGTATCTCTTGAGACTTTGGGGAATAGGGTGTGTAACAGGGGAGTAATCCCTGTTCAAGTAATGTGCCTTTAATCTAGCAGTGTGGTGGTTAACTGCTGGTAGTCAATTAATAAACACCACCTGCCTGATTTAGATTGCTTACAAAAGCCTGTCTGTTGAGACAGGAAGTGACTCTTTAGCTCACTTGTGAGCTGACCTTTGGAGACAGAGCAGTGGTTCTTAAGTCTCCCAGGAGAGACTGACCAAGAGAACATAGATCTCTGGAGCTGACCTGTCTTGAGCTCTGCCAGAAGACACAGCAGAGCTGATTTCAAGACACAGGGAAAACTACTAAACCTGAAGCTGACACACCCTGAGAGAAGGGAGCTGAACCAGGAACTGAGAAGATTTTCCCTCCAAAAAACAGATAAGACTTTCATTCTTAAGAGACTTCTTATATCTGCTTATTTCATGTTATGTGTTTGGGGCTGGGAGAAATGCTTGACTAAGGGAGATGTGAATTAATTGCATAGTGTTTCACTAGAAATACTCCCAAGTGAATAAAAGCTTTGTTCCCCCTGTGTTTGGATGGATTTCCTGATGAAAAGGAAAAGGCACAATAAAGCCTTATTATAATTTCACCTTATAAAAGTCTCCAATTGTGTACCTCTGTGAATGTCCATCTACATATGGTGTCAGAAGTGGGATGAGAGGTGTCTTTGAAGTTAAAAAGGACCGGAGATTTTTATGTGAAATTTTTTTTATGCTTTTTGCCTACAAACAAGTCTGAGCAACTTAGAAAAAAAAACCTCATGCAGCAGAGATCAGAGTTAAAGGGATATACACCACTGAAACTTACAAAACCACAGATGGACTCTTTGCCCCAATCCCAAGAGGAGAGAGACTGCTGAAACAGCTAAAACTTATTTGCCTATCACAAAGTGTAATATGGTCATTGAAATAGGGGTTTTGCCTTCCAGCCATAGTCAGGGTTCAAGTAGTGAGTCAGCCCTTAAAAAGGGATAGGTGTTTGTTGTTTTCAAAAGGTTTCGCTGAAGCAGTGAATACAGATGGTGACCCATGAGTGGTACTGATTTTGCAAATAAAGGTTGCCACACCGCATAGGGCTACCAGCTGTGAATGGAGTATATGCAGAAAAGTGTGAAAATTGATACAAGACTGTGCTGAAGCAGGGGGATTTTTTAGCAAACAAATGCTGAGTGTAAAATTGCCCTATAGGGGAAAAAGGGATTACTGAACTGTGTAAAAGGTATTTCAAAAACCAATTGCTGAGTGTTGAGTCACCCTGCCGGGAATGAAAGAAATAGTCCACTGCAAAGAATGTTTTTTTTTTCTGCAAGTAAAAAAGTCTGCCTATATATATCTTGGGAGCAAAACCCAAAGTGTGAAGTGTGAATGCAATAATACCCAAAGATGAGACTGAAAATTACTGAACTCAGGCAGAAAACCAAATTCTGTTGCTGAAGCGGAGAGATTGTACCTATCAAGTAAATGGTGTAAAGCAAACAGAAGTTTTTTCCTAGCAACTACACATTCAGCATACCTAATGAGAGATTATACCTAGCAAGTAAATGGTGTAAAGCAAATAGATTTTTTTTACTTAGCAACTGCACATCTTGTATACCTGATAAGAGAAAATGCATGCACAGTACTCCTGATATTGAAAAAAAAAATTGAAAAAAATTACCCAAGAAAGAAAAGTCTACAGAGATGCCTGTGACAGCTACAACCTCTACAAGCAAAATATGCCCATCTGTAGGACTACCACAATTGGGGGTTCTAGCAAATACAGTGGCAACAGCTGCAATAGCGCCTCCTGAGGTCAGGAAGAAAATTACACCTGATAGCCTAAAAATGGAGGACAAGACACAGCGTTCCTGTAATGAACCCTACCCCACGGAAGAGTGGCCCTTCCAGTCCAATAAAGAGTAAGACATCTCTTACGGGGAACCCGAATTGAGTCACACCCACAAAACATCCCAAGAATGGTGGGGGTGCCTGAACTCGGCACGAACAGAAAAAAACGCTCCCTTTGATGACGAATATGATCAGCAGGAGACAGAGCAGGAGCAGTGGATCACCGAATATTTCCGTCAGCTATTACAGTTGCAAGAAAAGCCGGGTGGATCCAGTGACGCTGCTAAAATTTCAAATGAAGATGGAGACCCCAATATCCCTGAAGGGACGGTGTCATCCAAATCAAAAAGGCGAAAAAAGAAAAGCGGTTCTTCACTTACCGTGGAAGGAACAGACACGTCCGCAGATCCTGTGGAGGAAAAGGGGGACCGAGTTGCCCTGCAGCCTAGAGAAAATGGAGAATTCGTCCCGCGGGTAACCGAATATCCAGAGGGCCCAAGGCAGAAGTCGTGTACCCCAAAGAAGTGTCTGTCCAGTGCCAACAGTGAGGAACCCTCAACCAACCATCCCAGGGAAGTGGAGCCGGAACCAGTGAGTGACGATCCCTTGACCAACCCTGAAGATGCCCTGAAAAATGCCAGGCATGACTGTGATATGCTCCGTGAACAATTGAAACAAAAGGAAGATGGTTACACAGAGCTACAGAAAAATAATATGAAGCTACAAAAAGATGTGCTCACAATTTACTCTTTAGCCAGGACAGAATTGGATGATCTCAAGACTGAGCTAGATACTGCAAATGCTACTATTTCCACCATGGATGAAAAGCAGAGCCAATCTGATTAAATGGTGGCTACGCTAAAGCGGAAGTATGAGGAGGCACTAAAGCAGATGACAGTCTTCCAGCAAGAGGTTCACACTCTTCGCGTAGAGCTGAAAGCCTCACAACAGGAGGTCAACAGGTGGACGTATCTCAGAAAGAGGTTCAGACACTCCACAGAGCACTGGATGCCTCACATCATGAGACCAACAGCTGCCGCACAGACCTGGAAGTTTCCAGAAAGGAACTACACAGTCTCACTGAGGAGCTGGACATTGCTAAAGAAACTATTGCCAATCTTAATACAAATCTCCAAGTCTCCCAGAAGGAGCTTCAGACCCTCAACCTAGAGAAGGATGTCTCACGCCAGGAGACTGCCAGTCTCAAAGCAGATGTGCGTAAATGGAAGGAGGACTGCAAAGAGGCCCTGAATAATACAGAGACTGAAAAAGGAGAACATTTAAGATTACAAAGAAAAAACGTAAAACTCAAAGAAGAAAATTTTAATTTCACAAACGACGTCAAGGAAAAAAATGAAAAGCTGCACGAGCTTAAAGAAATAAATAGACTTTTGGAAGGTGAGAAGTTTGAAGCAGAGCACCGACTGCAGAACCAACTGCAAGGTCTGCGTACGCATCTCAAGAAGGCAGAGGAGAAGCAGCGAACTCTGCAGGATGACAATCTGCAGGCTGTTAAAGAAATTCAAGTGCTGCAGGAACGTCTGATGACCCAGTATGTCCCCGCAAAGCAGCATGAGAAACTGAAGGCTACCCTGAGCATCACCAAAGCAACGCTAAAAGCCAAGCTTAGAACCCAGGTGACGCGGCACAAAAGGGAGCACAAGAAGGTCCAGAAACTGAAACAAGTAACTGTGGCCCAAGCAAAGAAGTTCATAGTGCTTCACAATGCAATACAAATGTGGAAGCAAGCTCAGAGAAAGCAAAGTTGGCAGATAAATTCCCTGAGAAGAGACTTGCAAGACGCACTCAAAAAACAGGGATCTCTTGCGGATGAGATTACAGTCCTACAAGGACAAGTATTGACCCTGACTAAGCGTCAGTATCCCACAGCCTCAAAAACCCATGAATACAAGGGTACAGTGAGAGCTGGGAATACCGCTCATCTAAAAGACAAGGTTGCAAAATTTGAACCACCTAAACAAGCACTAGCAAAATCTTCAGCCACCCAGCAGGCAACAAAAGAAGGTACACGTGCTGAATTAAAACCAGGAGAATCCTTAGCTGATGAAGCTGAAAAGATGGGACATTCTCTGGAAGTGGGTGTGGAATTGCAACTTAATCTAAAAGGGGCTGTTTTTAAACGCTCTGCAACTTCTGCCATACAGTATGCCTACAATAAGACGAGCACCCGACGCGAGGGAAATCTCATGACCGCGCACATAGAAAAAAGTCTATACTTGGAAAAAGTCCTCCTCGAGCGACTGAGGGGTGCTGATCTCAAGCACCTTCAGGAGGAGACACGAATAAACTGGAGAAAGGGCTCCAATCCCAGCAGGACTGAGGGTTCTCTTCCTCCATCCACTCTCATTCAAGTCACAGAGATATCTAGAATGAGAGTGGAAGGATGGGCTTTGGCCGTGGCAAGCCCGAGCTTCCCACAAACAGGGGAGGTATGTAACAGGGGAGTAATCCCTGTTCAAGTAATGTGCCTTTTATCGAGCAGTGTGGTGGTTAACTGCTGGTAGTCAATTAATAAACACCACCTGCCTGATTTAGATTGCTTACAAAAGCCTGTCTGTTGAGACAGGAAGTGACTCCTTAGCTCACTTGTGAGCTGACCTTTGGAGACAGAGCAGTGGTTCTGGAGTCTCCCAGGAGAGACTGACCAAGAGAACACAGATCTCTGGAGCTGACCTGTCTTGAGCTCTGCCAGAAGACACAGCAGAGCTGATTTCAAGACACAGGGAAAACTACTAAACCTGAAGCTGACACATCCTGAGAGAAGGGAGCTGAACCAGGAACTGAGAATATTTTCCCTCCAAGAAACAGATAAGACTTTCATTCTTAAGAGACTTCTTATATCTGCTTATTTCATGCTATGTGTTTGGGGCTGGGAGAAATGCTTGACATGGGGAGATGTGAATTAATTGCATAGTGTTTCACTAGAAATACTCCCAAGTGAATAGAAGCTTTGTTCCCCCCCCTGTGTTTGGATGGATTCCCTGATGAAAAGGAAAAGACACAATAAAGCCTTATTATAATTTCACCTTATAAAAGTCTCCAATTCTGTACCTCTGTGAACGTCCGTCTACAGGTGGTAATGGGATTATCCCTCCAGCCCTGGAGAAAGGGACTGGATAATTAAGTTAGCCCTTAAACAGGAATAGGCATTTGTTGTTTTCATATGTTTTGCTCTGTTAAAAGGGACAGGCGCAATAAAGCCTTATTTTAATTTCACCTTAAAAAATGGTCTCCATTGCATAGCTCTGCACACATCTCTTACATATGGTGTCAGAAGTTGGGATGAGAGGTGGCCCTTGAAGTTCAAAGGGGCCCCGGAGACTGCCTGTGAAAAAGTTTGTGCTTTTGCCTACATAGTTCCTGCAAACAGTCTGAGCAACAAAACCAAAGAAACACATCCAGGCAGCAAATCGGCACTGCCTGTGAAAAATGTTGTGCTTATTTTCCAGCATATAGTTCCTGCAAACAGCCTGAGCAACAAAGCAAAGAATCACATGCAGCAGGGACCAGAATTAAAGGGATACACATCCAGGCAGGAAATCTGCACTGCACTGAAGAAAGCCACAAAACCACAGATGGACTCTTTTCCCCAATCCCAAGAAGAGACAGAGAGATTGCTGAAGCAGGTAAACCTTACTTGCCTATCACAATAATGTGTAATATGGTTGCTGATAAATGGGCTTTGCCTTCCAGCCGTAGTCAGGGTTCAAGAAGTGAGTTAGCGCTCCAGAGGAGCTAGACTTTGTTTATTGTTTTCTTTTTTTTTTTAAATTACGCTGAAGCAGTGAATACAGACGGTGACCCACGAGCGGTACTGATTCTGGAAGTAAAGGCTGCCACACCGCATAGGACTACCAGCTGTGAATGGAGTATATGCAGAAAAGTGTGAAAATTGATCCAAGACTGTGCTGAAGCAGGGAAACTTTTACAGATGGTGACCGACGCAAGGTACTGATTCTGGGAATTTAAAATGACCGCCCAGCTGAAGTCAAATACAAACTCTGCAAAAATGGGGAAGAAAATGTGTTTCTGGTGTAAAGAACCCCATCACACGGAGCAATGTCCCTTCAAGCCTTATTACAGACGATGAGAGTGAATGCATGCAAAGTACTGCTAATATTGTAAAACTTATCCAAGGGAAGAAAAAGTCTACAGAGATGCATGTGAGAGCTGCGACCTCTACAAGCAAAATAGGCCCACCTGTAGGTCTACCACAAATTGCGGTTCTAGCAAATACAGTGATAACAGTTGCAATAGCGCCTCCTGAGGTCAGGAAGAAAAATAAACCTGGTCGCCCCAAAATGGAGGACAAGATGCGGCGTTCCTGTAATGAACCCTACCCCACGGAAGAGTGGCCCTTCCGGTCCGATAAGGAGGAAGACATTTCTTACGGGGAACCCAAACCGAATCACACCCACAGAACACCCCAAGAATGGTGGGGGTGCCTGAACTCGATACGAAACGAAAAGACCGCTCTCTATGAGGACGAATGTGATCGGCAGGAGGAAGAGCGGGAACAGCAGATCGCTGGATATTTACGCCACCTAACGCAACTGCAAGGAAAACATTGCGGATACAGTGAAGCTGCTGAAATTTCAAATAAAGACGAAGACCCCAGTGTCCCTGATGGGACGGAGTCGTCAAAAACAAAAAGGCGGAAAAAGAAAAAAGGGTTTTCACTTACCGTGGAAGGAACAGACACATCTGCAGATCCCGCGGAGGAAAAGCGGGTCCGAGATGCCCTGGAGCCTAGAGAAAATGGAGAATTCGTCCCGCGGAAGACCGAATATCCAGATGGCCTAAGGCAGAAGTCGTGTACCCCAAAGAAGTGTCTGTCCGGTGCTAATAGTGAGAAACCCTCAACCAACCATACCAGGGAAGCGGAGCCGGAACCAATGAGTGAAGATCCCTTGACCAGCCCTGAAGATGCCCTGAAAATTGTCAGGCGTGACTGTGATCTGCTCCGGGAACAATTGAAACTGAATAAAGATGATTACGCAGAGCTACTTAAAAATAACGTGGAGCTACAGAAGAATGTGCTCACGATGTACTCTTTGGCCAGGACAGAATTGGATGATCTCAAGACTGAGCTAGATACTGCAAACGCTACTATTAACGCCATGGATGAAAAGCAGAGTCAATCCGATAGAATGATTGCTAATCTGAAGCAGAAGTATGAGGAGGCACTGAAGGTAATTGCAGTCTTTCAGCAGGATGTTCGCAAGTGCCATAAAGAGGTGGAAGTCTCTCAAAATGAGGTTCACACTCTCCGCATAGAACTGAATGCCACACACCAGGAGGTCAACAATGTCCGGACAGAGGTGGACATATCCCAGAAGGAGGTTCACACTTTCTCCACCGCACTGGATGCCTCACACCAAGAGATCAGCAGTTGCCGGAGAGAACTGGAAGTCTCTAAAAAGGAACTTCACAGTCTCTCAAGAAACTATCCTCAGTCTTAATACGGATCTTAAAGTCTCTCAGAAGGAGCTTCAGACCCTCAACCTAGAGATGGAAGTCTCACACCTGGAGACCAGGAGTCTCATAGCCGAAGTGCGTAAATGGAAGGGGGACTACAAGGAGGCCCTGAATATTACAGAGACTGCAAAAAGAGACAATTTAAGACTAAAAGAAGAAAATTCTGATTTGACAGACCACGTCAATGAAAAAAATGAAAAGCTGCATGAGCTTGAAAAAATAAAGAAACTTTTGGAGGATGAAAAGTTTGAAGTAGAGCACCGACTGCAGATCCAACTGCAAGGTCTGCGTACACACCTCCAGAATGCCGAGGAGAAGCAGCGAACTCTGCAGGAAGAAAATCTGCAGGCTGCTAAGGAAATACAAGTGCTGCAGGAACGTCTGATTACCCAGTGTGTCTTCGCAAAGCAGCATGATAAATTGAAGACTACCATGACCATCACCAAAGCATCGCTAGAGGCTAAGCTTAGAGGCCAGGTGACTCGGTACAAGAGGAAGCGCAAAAAGACGAGACGAAACTGAGACGAGTATCTGCGGCCCAAGCGAAGAAGTTCAAAGTGCTCCACAAAATAATGAATGATAGGTGGAAGCAAGCTCAGAGAAAGTACAGGGAAGAAATAAAGACCCTGAAAGGAGAATGGCAGGAAACACTCAAGAAACAGAGTGAGACTCTGCAGACCAGTAACTTACAGATGCCTCCAATACGGGAAAAGGTACTGGGTCTGCCCAAGCATCGGTATCCCACAGTAACTAATGCCCGTGAGGACAAGGGTACAGTGAGAGCTGGGGAAACCACTCACCTTCAAAACAAGATTACGAAGTTTGAGCCACTTAAGAAAGCACTAGCCAAACCTGCAACCGCCCAACAGGCAACAAACAGAGGTAGGAGTGCAGAACCAAAGCCAGGAGAATCCTTAGCTGAGGAAGCTGAAAAGATAGGAAATTCTCTGGAAATGGAGCTGGAATCGCAACTCAATCCCAAAGAAGCTGAACTGGTGACTACATTGAATGGGAAAAGTGCAGGAAGACAACTTCAAGAACTGAAGGCTCAGGTGGCTGTTCTTGGGTTCTCTTGTGATACCATGAAATGGACATTTGGTGCTAAAGTGGAGTACATGGGAAAGATGGCGAGAGAAAGCGATTTGCATAAACGCTCTGCGACTGTCGCCATACAGTCTGCCTACAAAAAGAGGAGCGCCCGACACAGGGGTAAGCTCATGACAACGTGGTCAGTAGAAAGACTGGACTTGGAAAAAGTTCTCCTTGAGCGACTGAGTACTGCTGATCTAAAGCACCTTCTGGAGGAGACACTACTAAACTGGAGGAAGGGCTCCAATCCCAGCGGGACTGAGGGTTCTCCTCCTCCATCCACTCTCATTCAAGTCATGGAGATATCTCGAATGAGAGTGGAAGGATGGGCTTTGGCTGTGGCAAGCCCAAGTTTCCCACAAACAGGGGAGGTATGTAACAGGGGACTTATCCCTGTTCAGAAATGTGCCTCTAATTCAGCAGTGTGGTGGTTAACTGCTGTTAGACAATTAACCAACACCACCTGGCTGATTACAGGTGTCAAAAAAGCCTGCCTCAGAGACAGGAAGGGAGATTTTCCTCAGTACACAAGGGTGCTGACAAGAGGAAAGAGGTCTTGAGCAGAAAGGCTCTGCTGATATCAAGATACCCAAAGACCTATATTCCTGGACACAGGAGACCCAGGAACCTACCAGAGACTGACATGAAGGGCCACCTGCTTTAAGGTATCTATTGAGACTTTGGGGAATAGGGTGGTAATGGGATTATCCCTCCAGCCCTGGAGAAAGGGACTGGGGAATTAAGTTAGCCCTTAAACAGGGATAGGCGTTTGTTGTTTTCATATGTTTTGCTGTGTTAAAAGGGACAGGCGCAATAAAGCCTTATTTTAATTTCACCTTAAAAATGGTCTCCATTGCATACCTCTGCACACATCTCTTACAGTGCTCCCTATAAATGTTCTTATCAAACACATGGAACGACTCCCACCATCCCATGAAGAGATTGGCGTAGGACGAGGCAAAACTTGTCCCCATTGCCGTTCCACGTGTCTGGATATAATGAACCCCATCAAACAAAAAGAAATTGTGCGTAAGAAGAAAGTGAATAGAGTCTAAAATAAAACTGGTTTGTGCTGGTGCTAAATCAGAGCGATTAAGGAAATAACTAGCAGCTGCCAAGCCCTGCTCATGGGAGATGACCGTATAGAGGGATGTGACATCAAGTGTTACCCATATAAGGTTACGTTTCCACTTGAAATGCTCAATATTTTGGAGCAAATCTCCACTGTCCCTATATAGGAGGGCAATTGTTGCACAATGGGCTGAAGAAAAAAATCTACATACCGTGAAACACCATCTCCCAAAGACTCAATACTGGAGACAATAGGTCTCCCTGGAGGGGAGACCAATGTCTTGTGAATCTTTGGGAGATGGTGAAACACGGCAGTAGTGGGTGTTTGGTTATATAGAACATTTGTATCATTATCATTAAGAACCCATAGAGCTGAACCAATGTCTAATAAGTCTCTTAATTCTTTTTGAAATTTAAGGGTGGGGTCAGATGGTAGTACCGCATAGGAACAAATGTCAGCAAGTTGGCGCATGGCTTCCTTGAAGTAGTCGTCCCTATGTTGCACTACCACTGCCCCACCCTTATCTGCATTTTTTATTATTAACAATTTATTTTTCTTAAGGTCCTGAAGGGCCAACACTTAATCTTTGGTCAAATTCCCCCCATTTGAAGTTCTATAGGGAGCATCGAAGGAAAATCCCTGGTCCAGCAACCTTAAATCACTCTCCACCAAACCTTCAAAGGTAGAGAGAAATTTTCTCTTCATAAATGTGGGGAAAAATGAGATTTCCTTTTCAGATTAGTATTGCTTCTTCCTAAAAAATTATCTGGATCAAAGTCAGACTCAAGATAACCTCCTAGTTCTTCCATGTCCTGTAGGACACATTCTTCTCTAAATGTAAATTTCTCCAGGGGCTGATTAAAGTGAGTATCTGGAGACAGACCACCAGTAGAGGAAGATTCAAGATTAGTGGGGGGTGGGGATAACATAATATCTTTTTTTATCATGAAATAATTTTTTCAAAGTACATTTTCTCAAAAATCTTTGTAAGTCAATGACTGTTTCAAAGAAATTGAAACGAGTATCCGGAAAAAACACCAAGCCTTTGTTCAATAGTGATAATTCATCATTAGAGAGTTCTACATTAGAGATGTTAATCACTCCACATTCCCCCTCTAAAAGTTCTTCTTTCTTTTGTTTGGAACTGCCTTGTATTGATATTTTTGTTTTTTTGCCCCATCTTGTCCTTTTGAGTTTTTTGTAATCACTTGTTGTCCAGAACACTCAGGAGGATTTCCAAGATGGGGTCTATTTTCTGACGCTCTTTCCTTCTGTTTTCTATCCCAGAAGGTAGGCCTCCTGACCTTTTACCTGTAGCCGTATTTTGGCCGTCGGATACCGTTTTACATCGCCGTGTATACATTCTATACTCCATGGGGAGTCAAAAGAACACACGTTAGGCGGTAACAGTTCCTGGAAGACCAGAGTTTTTCCAGAGCCCGAATCTACAAGGGCCTGGACGTTTTTTCCCCCAACCTGGGCTGGAAGTAGCCAGGGATTGTAATTTTCTCCAGTGAAGGCCGAGGCGACGGTCCTGTTGAAGGAACAATCCATCTGTGGACAGTCCACATGCCGGTGGCCTTGTTCTCCGCAGGCGGAACATGGAGAGTGTTCCCTCGCAGGAGGGTGCCGCGGATAGCGCTCCGCTGGATTGGATACTGGAGACCAGGCATCTGGTGGGTCCTGTGGGCGATGTCCTTGGAAGTTCCTCTCATTTGGCGACAAGCCGACATCAGGAAGGGGATGACGGTCTCGGCGGTGCCCGACGTTTTGACTTCTTCCTTGTTGGAAGGACTGCTCCTTTCGTGGCACTTGGCGGTTGCGTATGGAGGGGCCGTAGTTTCCCCGTTGTTCAAATCTCCCTCTTTGGGTATCCGCAAGTGCTGGTGAAGTTGGATCCGTCAGGTCCAGGGCACTCGCCTGATCCTCGGCCCCAAGGAAGTTCTCAACGAGTCGGACCGCCAAAGCTAGGGTTTCAGCAGCATGGCGTTTTACCCACGTGTGTGCGGAAGGGAGTATTATCTGTAGGAATTGTTCCAAAACCACTTGCTCAAGAATTGCCTCCTTAGTGCGCTCCTCGGGTTGTACCCAGCGAGTACACAAGTCCAATAACCGCTGAGCGAGGACCCGGGGTCTCATCTTATCGGTGTACTTCAGGTTCCGGAACTGCTGCCGGTAGGTCTCTGGGGTCAGACCTAAGCGATCCAGTATGGCGGCTTTTACTTGTTGATAGTCCATTGCCTGATCTGCTGGGAGGCCCTGATATGAGGCCTGGGCTTCTCCTATGAGGAGCGGGGCCAAAGCAGTTGCACAGAGATCTGCAGCCCAGCCCTGAGCTTCAGCAACCCTTTCAAATGTCAGTAAAAAATCCTCTGGATCCTCGTTCGGAGCCATTTTCCTCAGGAGTACCGGGGGTTTGTTTGCAATTTCTGGACTGGCAGACCCCTGGAATTGGGTCAGCAGCTTGGCCATCTGCTCATCCTGTGCTGCCTGCTGCTGGGTTAGGAGCTGGGTTAGCTGCTGCAATAGTAGTTGGGCCTGCTCCTGCATTAACAGTCCCTGATGTTTGGTCTGCTCCTGCATTAAAGCTGCAGTTCAGTCTATATCCTGCATGTGTGTTTTTTTTAATAAATCAGTTCTGTAGTAAGAAATAATACTTTTAGCATTTTCTGTTTTTAAAAAAACAACTTTGAAAGACCAATTTTCTTGTATTCTTTTTTAACAAGCATTTGCTAAGGCACTGCCCCTTCATGGCCTGTCACAAACCCAGGCACACCCCTTTGTTAGCACTGCCCTCCCTCTCTCTAAACGTGCACTAGCATCTGGTCACATGATCTTCCTCATACAGTAGTACATTCAAGGAAGCTGGAGAAAAGGGATCAGCCATGCATAGCAGCTCGGATAGGCGATTTCAAACTTATTACAGTGTTTATTCCATTCATTGCACGTGTATATAATGTAAAATTGTAATAATTCCATTTATAGCAAACGTGTATATGTGAATATTATTTAGATGTATATGTATGTTACTGAAATGTGGAGTGAGTGTGTAGGTAAATACACACAATACACTTCCACTGCATATATATATATATATATATATATATATATATATATATATATATATATATATATATAAATATATATATATATATATATATATATATATATATATATATATTATATATTATATATGTATGTATATGTGAAGTTATGTGAGTAAAAAAGTGACAAAAACCCTCCATAGCAAGGCAAATAGCAAATGGAAATATTACTGTATGCTCATTTGTATGTATATATATATTTATATACACACACACTTCAAATACGGATAGTGATTCACGTAAATGATATATATATTCACTTTCTGGGAGTATAAGAGTGACTGTCCTGTTGTTCCTTTTTTTGTATCCATCATTGAATGGTATGCACCCTCTCTTTACGTTTATTTTATACTAGCTGAGAGACCCGGCGTTGCCCGGGATGTAATGTTCCCGCTCCTCTCTCTCTCCTCACCCCTCCCCCTCTCTCTGTTTGTCCCCCATTCACATCAATCCAGTTCCCCCCCTCCCTCCTTTACAGCTTCATGCAGTGTGTGTGCGTCAGTCATTGTGTGTGCGTCAGTCAGTCAGTGTGTGTGCGCGCGCGTCAGTGAGTCTGACGCAGAAACACAAACACACACACAGACTGACTGACGCACACACACACACAGTCAGTGTGTGCGTGTGTGTGTGCCTCAGTCAGTCAGTGTGTGCGTGCGGCAGTCAGTCAGTCATTCAGTCAGTGTGTGGGTGTGGGGGTGTGCGCGCGCGCGCGTCAGTAAGTGTGTGTGTGTCAGTCAGTGTGTGTGTGTGTGTGTCAGTCAGTGTGTGTCAGTCAGTGTGTGTGTGTGTGTGTGTGTGTCAGTGTGTGTGTGTGTGTGTGTCAGTGTGTGTGTGTGTGTGTCAGTGTGTGTGTGTGTGTGTGTGTGTGTGTGTGTGTGTGTGTGTGTGTGTGTGTGTGTGTGTGTGTGTGTGTGTGTGTGTGTGTGTGTGTCAGTGTCAGTGTGTGTGTGTGTCAGTGTATGTGTGTGTGTGTGTACCATTCATTGTGTGTGTGCGCGCGCGCGTCAGTCTGTGTGTGCGCGCGTGGGTGTGGGGGTGTGCGCGCGTGCGTCAGTCAGTGTGTGTGTGTGTCAGTCAGTGTGTGTGTGTGTCAGTGTGTGTCAGTGTGTGTGTGTGTGTGTGTGTGTCAGTGTGTGTGTGTGTGTGTGTTTGTTTGTGTCAGTGTGTGTGTGTGTGCGTCAGTGTGTGTGTGTGTGTGTGTGTCAGTGTGTGTGTGTGTGTGTCAGTGTGTGTGTTTGTTTGTGTCAGTGTGTGTGTGTGTGTGTGTGTGTGTGTGTGTGTGTGTGTGTGTGTGCAGCAGTCAGTGTGTGTGTGTGCAGCAGTCAGTGGGTGTGTGTGCAGCAGTCAGTGTGTGTGTGTGTGTGCGCGCGTCAGTCTGTGTATGTGTGCGTGTGGCTGTGAGGGGTTGTGTGCATGCGGCTGTGAGGGGTTGTGTGCGTGCGTCAGTATGTATGTGTGTGTGTCAGTCAGTGCGTCAATCAGTCAGTGTGTGTGTGTGTGTGCGTGCGTCAGTCAGTCAGTGTGTGCGTGCGTCAGTGTGTGTGCGTGCGTCAGTCAGGGTGTGTGCGTGCGTCAGTCAGGGTGTGTGCGTGCGTCAGTCAGGGTGTGTGCGTACGGCTGTCAGTGTGTGTACGTGTGGCTGTCAGGGTTTGTGTGCGTGCGCCAGTCAGGGTTTGTGTGCGTGCGCCAGTCAGGGTTTGTGTGCGTACGCCAGTCAGGGTGTGTGTGCGTGCGTCAGTCAGGGTGTGTGTGTGTGTCAGTCAGTGTATGTGTGTGTCAGTGTGTGTCAGTGTGTGTGTGTGTGTGTGTCAGTGTGTGTGTGTGTGTGTGTTTGTTTGTGTCAGTGTGTGTGTGTGTGTGTCAGTGTGTGTGTGTGTGTGTGTGCAGCAGTCAGTGTGTGTGTGTGTCAGTGTGTGTGTGTGTGTGTGTGTGTGTCAGTGTGTGTGTTTGTTTGTGTCAGTGTGTGTGTGTGTGTGTGTGTGTGTGTGTGTGTGTGTGTGTGTGTGTGTGTGTGTGTGTGTGTGTGTGTGTGTGTGTGTGTGTGTGCAGCAGTCAGTGTGTGTGTGTGCAGCAGTCAGTGGGTGTGTGTGCAGCAGTCAGTGTGTGTGTGTGTGTGTGCGCGCGTCAGTCTGTGTATGTGTGCGTGTGGCTCTGAGGGGTTGTGTGCATGCGGCTGTGAGGGGTTGTGTGCGTGCGTCAGTATGTATGTGTGTGTGTCAGTCAGTGCGTCAATCAGTCAGTGTGTGTGTGTGTGTGCGTGCGTCAGTCAGTCAGTGTGTGCGTGCGTCAGTGTGTGTGCGTGCGTCAGTCAGGGTGTGTGCGTGCGTCAGTCAGGGTGTGTGCGTGCGGCTGTCAGTGTGTGTACGTGTGGCTGTCAGGGTTTGTGTGCGTGCGCCAGTCAGGGTTTGTGTGCGTGCGCCGGTCAGGATTTGTGTGCGTACGCCAGTCAGGGTGTGTGTGCGTGCGTCAGTCAGGGTGTGTGCGTGCGTCAGTCAGGGTCTGTGCGTGCGTCACTCAGGGTGTGTGCGTGCGTCAGTCAGGGTGTGTGCGTGCGTCAGTCAGGGTGTGTGCGTGCGTCAGTCAGGGTGTGTGAGTGCGTCAGTCAGGGTGTGTGCGTGCGTCAGTCAAAGGGCAGGCGTGGGGGGGGGGGTGAAGGGCAGGGGTAGGGGGGGTGAAGGGCAGGGGTAGGGGTGGGTGAAGGGTAGGGGTGGGTGAAGGGCAGGGTTAGGGGGGGTGAAGAGCAGGGGTAGTAGGGGGGGTGAAGGGCAGGGGTAGAGGGGGGTGAAGGGCAGGGGTGGTGAAGGGCAGGGGTAGGGGGGGTGAAGGGCAGGGGTAGGGTGGGGTGAAAGTGAGGCACAAATTGTTGGCAGGAGTAAAATGTCCCTACACACACACACACACACACACACACACACAACGGGAGTGAGAGGTGGTGGAGAGTGGGACTGGCGCAGATCCGAGGCTGCTTGGCCCCCCAGCGGCTGGGGAGTTGGCGGCCGGGGGGGTAAGGGAGCGGGCGGGGGGGGGGTAAGGGAGCAGGCGGGGGGGTAAGGGAGCGGGCGGGGGGGGGGGAGGGAGCGGCGAGGGGGTAAGGGAGCTTTGGCGGCTGGGGTAGGAGGGCCGCGCTTACCCCCTTTGTGAGTGTTTGTATGATATAGATATATATGCACACGCACGCATATACATGCACACGCGCACACATACACGTGCACACGCACACATACATGCACACACGTATACATGCGCACACGCACACATACACACATACATGCGCTCACGCACACATACATGCGCACACGCACACAAACATGCGCACACGCACACATAAACATGCACACACGTACACATAAACATGCACACACGTATACATGCGCACATAAACATGCGCAAACGCACATATATACACACACAAACATGCACACACGTATACATGCTGTGACAAATGCCCCTCTTTTGTAGTGCTGACGTCTGTCTGGGTTCTTCCCGACACAGTCTTCTAGGGTTAATTATACAACAAACAGGATCATGCAAAGTATTATGCTGCTTAACTCAGGCTTCTGCCTGCTTTATTTTCATCCAAGTAAGGTACTGCAGCTTTAACATGTGAAGGTTAGAGGTACTCAGATACTTTCATTCAGCAGTTCACATATTTCAGTGTTACCATATTTCCCACACTGTTATTTCAAGAAATAAAACCAAAATCATATAAGCAAAATCCTATCCCTTTCAGGGATCTAACTACACATCAGAATCAGTCTCTCTAACAGCTGCTGGCCAACTAAACTGGTTCCCCAGCTTAAAACAATGCTCTCTCATTTAGGGTCACAAGATACAGTACAGTCTTTTAGCAACAGCAGTAACCATTTGTTTTGTCTTATCTGTTCGTGGAGTCCAGGCAAATCCTCTGGTACTGTGATACGTGGAGGGGCCGTCAACCCCGATACTGGATGCAGGGGAGCAGCGACACCCCAAGCCCCCAGGCTCCAAGGAGAGAGAGTGAAATGCAAAACCTCTCTGCTCTAAGTACCTGTGCATGTGATTAGAAGAGCAGGTGAGGGAGAACTAGAGCCATTGTAATCTGTGGTCTGGATTTTCCATCCAGCTGCCTGAGTTAATGGGAAGCTGTGGAACGGATCATTAACTATTCCTGCACTTTCTGCTCTAAAACGGGGCAGAAAGCTGCCTAACATCTTTGGACTATGTCACATATCCCCCTCCCCAGCTCACACCTACTGGGGTGAGCGGCCATGGACCTCACTGGGGTGAGCGTCCTACCTGAAATACTTGAGCTAACTCCTCAGTACAATATTAAACATTCACATGACACGAATATGAACTTTTTCCACGGCAATTATGGACAATAGGTTTCGTCATAAGAGACTATACTTGGCAAACATATTTTTTTCCCCTCTCTATTAGGGAACTATTTTGAAAAATAAATGTCTAGCACACATTCTTACAACCCAGGATCTGCTAAATATATTCACAAAACCAGACAATTTCTATTACCTCCCTGGGTTTTTCTATTCTAGAATATGAACCTCATTATAAATTTACCAACCGAAAAGGGCATTTTTTTTTTTTTTTTTTTTCATATTGTAAGCAACCAATATTTTTTTCTTCCTTATACTACAGCCTTGTAATCTTAAGGGCCATCAACCCTGTATATTAATTTGTAGTTTAGCTACATTTTCAACACAGAGAACCAATATAACATTGTAATATTGACAAAATGCTTATTTGCATAGTTAAGTGTCCGTGACATAGTCCACACGTGTAATAAAAAAAATAAATCGGTCAGTTCCCCCAAACATATTTATTTATTTATTTATTTATTTTTTTTGACTTCCAGTCCTTTGACTTTATTTCATAGCCCGCTGCAACCTGCAAATGACTGGACTGTTTCTTTAGCTTCTAATGAGACCCTTGGACCGGATTCTCCTTGGCTCCACAGTGTGGTCCATATTGGTGAGATATGGAACTATTCAGGCGCCGTGTTAACCTTCGTTGTTTTTTCTTTTCAATCTTTGATTTCCCTTTTGTGGCCATTACCAGGCCTTTGGGTTTTGGAGACCTAGTTGCCTCTGTACAAACGTAGTCCATATTAACCACGTCATCAGGATCTGTCAACAAGTTTGTGTTTTCAGGAACTGCCACCCACTTGGCTAAAACATCTTCTGTGGTGTCCTGGGTGTGTCCACTAGTTTGATAATCTTCTGGACAACGTAAATGAAATTGAGGATCTGGATTTTTGAATCCCAGATCAGGGAGAATATTCTCAGGAGGGTGCCTATCTGTTTCTGGAATAACAGCAGCACAATCAAAGTCAATTCTTTCTCCTTCCTCTTTGTCATCAGTGAGGGCATTGAGTTTACGTTCCCTGGTCTCCTTTTGTGACCGTGTCTCTTTTAGCCTTGGAATCTCTTTCTCCAACTTCATCTTTATAGCAAATCGTAATATTGCAACAGCATTGAAGATACACGTATAGGAACGTACAGCTTGCTTGGTTAGGAGGTAGGATTGATAGCCCGACTGAACCACTTTAGCCGCTTCTCCCATGTCCGTCATCTGTTTCAGAGCGAGGTTTAACTCTGTTTCATTTTCTCTATTCTTGACCTGCAGCTGCAGGTGCTCCTTCTGGGTCTTGTCCAGCTCCAGCTGCAGCCGGGCCCCCTCATTTGCCGTGTGGTCCAGCTGCTTGTAGATATCGGCCATCTCGCTTTCATAGCGCAATGTCAGGCAGACCACCTGACGGACGGAGATCTCCTCTCTCTTGGCGCACTGTATCTCGCGCTCAGCCATCTGCTTCTGCAGCTCTTCAACCTGATCGTGCCAGACCTCCCTCAGGGTCTTCACCTCTATCTGGTGCTTGCTCTGGGTTTGCATCAGCGCCTCCATTTTTTGGAGCTCTGCAGTTTGTGTCGCCTGGATCGCCGCTGATTCTGTATTCTGCAGTGCTTCCTGCATTTCTAACTTTTCCTGGATCAATTGCTTCTCCACTTTTTCTGCTTGGTGAAGCTTCTCATCACCTTCACTGATCTGGTCAGTCAAGTCTGAATTTTTCTGTGTCAGACTTACATTCTCTCTTTTTACAGTCTCTAAATTACTCAGGGTATTCTCATAGGTTTCCTTCAATGTACACAGCTCTGTGCTGCGAGCGTAGACCTCATGGCGTGAGAGTTCCAGCTCTGCTTTAAGCGCGCTAGCCTCTTGCCGAGAAACCCCTAACTCTGTGATGAAGTTTTGCACATCTTTCTGGGACATCTCATAGCATAGTTTCCAGTCAGTTCTTGTTTTCTTTGATTCGCTTGGCTCTCTGCCTATGATGGTAGCAGTAGCCTTTGTCATCTCTAGGCTTGTCGTCATTCCTGGGACGATTGCGCCTGGCCCTATGGGCTGTTGCTCATCTCGGCGCCTTTCTGACGCATGTCCTGACAGTGCAGGTTCAAGTGGCTCGTTCACTTCCCCTGTGACTTGAGGAACAGTTTTCTTTCTTTTTGCTTTATTAGCTCCAGAGATATCAGTGGTACTGGGCACACGCTCACTGGTATCAGCTTCCACATCTTGCTTGCACTCACAGGGCATTGCTTGCTTTTGCAGATGTTTGTCTTTGAAAATTTTGGGGCACACATCTTCCATGTGACCTACTTCACGACAGGCCCCGCATACTAAATTCATCTGTGGGTACGGCTCTCCTCCAGGGTCGTGATCATAGTATGGCCTGAAGGGACACTGTTTTGTAGTGCTGACGTCTGTCTGGGTTCTTCCCGACACAGTCTTCTAGGGTTAATTATATAACAAACAGGATCATGCAAAGTATTATGCTGCTTAACTCAGGCTTCTGCCTGCTTTATTTTCATCCAAGTAAGGTACTGCAGCTTTAACATGTGAAGGTTAGAGGTACTCAGATACTTTCATTCAGCAGTTCACATATTTCAGTGTTACCATATTTCCCACACTGTTATTTCAAGAAATAAAACCAAAATCATATAAGCAAAATCCTATCCCTTTCAGGGATCTAACTACACATCAGAATCAGTCTCTCTAACAGCTGCTGGCCAACTAAACTGGTTCCCCAGCTTAAAACAATGCTCTCTCATTTAGGGTCACAAGATACAGTACAGTCTTTTAGCAACAGCAGTAACCATTTGTTTTGTCTTATCTGTTCGTGGAGTCCAGGCAAATCCTCTGGTACTGTGATACGTGGAGGGGCCGTCAACCCCGATACTGGATGCAGGGGAGCAGCAACACCCCCAGCCCCCAGGCTCCAAGGAGAGAGAGTGAAATGCAAAACCTCTCTGCTCTAAGTACCTGTGCATGTGATTAGAAGAGCAGGTGAGGGAGAACTAGAGCCATTGTAATCTGTGGTCTGGATTTTCCATCCAGCTGCCTGAGTTAATGGGAAGCTGTGGAACGGATCATTAACTATTCCTGCACTTTCTGCTCTAAAACGGGGCAGAAAGCTGCCTAACATCTTTGGACTATGTCACAATGCGTACACGCACATATACATGCGCACACGCACACATATACACACGCACACAAACATGCGCACACGCACACATAAACATGCGCACACGCAAACATATACACTGTGTGCGCATGTTTATGTGCGTATATATTTATGGTATTGCTTGACCTGAGGAAGAGGAAAACTCTTGAAAGCTTGTCCCATGACACAAATTGTTGGTCCAAATAAAAAAAAGGTATCAATAAATACTGAAGAACATATATATATATTTATATATATATATTTTTTTATATATACTGTATGTATATATGTATATGTATGGATATATAGCGAAGGTCAGCAGCCGGCAGCGGAGGGAGAGAAGGACGGCATCCTGCAGCGAAGCTCGACAGCGGCAGAGGACAGTAGCCGGCGGCGGAGGGAGAGAAGGACGGCATCCTGCAGCGAAGCTCGGCAGCGGCAGAGGACAGCAGCCGGTGGCGGAGAGAGAGAAGGACGGCATCCTGCAGCAAAGCTCGGCAGCGGCAGAGGACAGCAGTGGTGGCGGAGGGAGAAGAGGACCATGTGAATGGGACAGGAGCGGGACAGGAGGGCGGTAGGGAGGAGTTACGCTGTAGCAGCGGCAGACACTGGAAGTCAGAGAATACTTCTGTCAGACCGCTTGTGTGTGTCTGTGTGTGTACACACACACACACACACAAGCGGTCTGACAGAAGTATTCTGACTTCCAGTGTACACACTGTGACAAACGCCCCTCTTTTGTAGTGCTGACGTCTGTCTGGGTTCTTCCCGACACAGTCTTCTAGGGTTAATTATACAACAAACAGGATCATGCAAAGTATTATGCTGCTTAACTCAGGCTTCTGCCTGCTTTATTTTCATCCAATTAAGGTACTGCAGCTTTAACATGTGTAGGTTAGAGGTACTCAGATACTTTCATTCAGCAGTTCACACATTTCAGTGTTACAATATTTCCCACACTGTTATTTCAAGAAATAAAACCAAAATCATATAAGCAAATCCTATCCCTTTCAGGGATCTAACTACACATCAGAATCAGTCTCTCTAACAGCTGCTGGCCAACTAAACTGGTTCCCCAGCTTAAAACAATGCTCTCTCATTTAGGGACACAAGATACAGCACAGTCTTTTAGCAACAGCAGTAACCATTTGTTTTGTCTTATCTGTTCGTGGAGTCCAGGCAAATCCTCTGGTACTGTGATACGTGGAGGGGCCGTCAACCCCGATACTGGATGCAGGGGAGCAGCGACACCCCCAGCCCCCAGGCTCCAAGGAGAGAGAGAGAAATGCAAAACCTCTCTGCTCTAAATACCTGTGCATGTGATTAGAAGAGCAGGTGAGGGAGAACTAGAGCCATTGTAATCTGTGGTCTGGATTTTCCATCCAGCTGCCTGAGTTAATGTGAAGCTGTGGACCGGATCATTTTTAGCTATTCCTGCACTTTCTGCTCTAAAATGGGGCAGAAAGCTGCCTAACATCTTTGGACTATGTCACATATCCCCCTCCCCAGCTCACACCTACTGGGGTGAGCGGCCATGGACCTCACTGGGGTGAGCGTCCTACCTGAAATACTTGAGCTAACTCCTCAGTACAACATTAAGTATTCACATGATACGAATATGAACTTCATTATAAATTTACCAACCGAAAAGGGCATTTTTTTTTTTTTTTTTTTCCATATTGTAAGCTACCAATATTTTTTCTCTTATACTACAGCCTTGTAATCTTAAGGGCCATCAACCCTGTATATTAATTTGTAGTTTAGCTACATTTTCAACACAGAGAACCAATATAACATTGTAATATTGACAAAATGCTTATTTGCATAGTTAAGTGTCCGTGACATAGTCCACACGTGTAATAAAAAAAATAAATCGGTCAGTTCCCCCAAACTTTTTTTTTTTTTTTTTTTGACTTCCAGTCTATTGCATCCTTTGACTTTATTTCATAGTCCGCTGCAACCTGCAAATGACTGGACTGTTTCTTTAGCTTCTGATGAGAACCTTGGACCAGATTCTCCTTGGCTCCACAGTGTGGTCCAGATTGGTGAGATATGGAACTATTCAGGCGCCGTGTTAACCTTCGTTGTTTTTTCTTTTCAATCTTTGATTTCCCTTTTGTGGCCATTACCAGGCCTTTGGGTTTTGGAGACCTAGTTGCCTCTGTACAAACGTAGTCCATATTAACCATGTCATCAGGATCTGTCAACAAGTTTGTGTTTTCAGGAACTGCCACCCACTTGGCTAAAACATCTTCTGTGTTGTCCTGGGTGTGTCCACTAGTTTGATAATCTTCTGGACAACGTAAATGAAATTGAGGATCTGGATTTTTGAATTCCAGATCAGGGAGTATATTCTCAGGAGGGTGCCTATCTGTTTCTGGAATAACAGCAGCACAATCAAAGTCAATTCTTTCTCCTTCCTCTTTGTCATCAGTGAGGGCATTGAGTTTACGTTCCCTGGTCTCCTTTTGTGACCGTGTCTCTTTTAGCCTTGGAATCTCTTTCTCCAACTTCATCTTTATAGCAAATCGTAATATTGCAACAGCATTGAAGATACACGTATAGGAACGTACAGCTTGCTTGGTTAGGAGGTAGGATTGATAGCCCGACTGAACCACTTTAGCCGCTTCTCCCATGTCCGTCATCTGTTTCAGAGCGAGGTTTAACTCTGTTTCATTTTCTCTATTCTTGACCTGCAGCTGCAGGTGCTCCTTCTGGGTCTTGTCCAGCTCCAGCTGCAGCCGGGCCCCCTCATTTGCCGTGTGGTCCAGCTGCTTGTAGATATCGGCCATCTCGCTTTTATAGCGCAGTGTCAGGCAAACCACCTGACGGACGGACACCTCCTCTCTCTTGGCGCACTGTATCTCGCGCTCAGCCATCTGCTTCTGCAGCTCTTCAACCTGATCGTGCCAGACCTCCCTCAGGGTCTTCACCTCTTTCTGGTGCTTGCTCTGGGTTTGCATCAGCGCCTCCATTTTTTGGAGCTCTGCAGTTTGTGTCGCCTGGATCGCCGCTGATTCTGTATTCTGCAGTGCTTCCTGCATTTCTAACTTTTCCTGGATCAATTGCTTCTCCACTTTTCCTGCTTGGTGAAGCTTCTCATCACCTTCACTGATCTGGTCAGTCAAGTCTGAATTTTTCTGTGTCAGACTTACATTCTCTCTTTTTACAGTCTCTAAATTACTCAGGGTATTCTCATAGGTTTTCTTCAATGTACACAGCTCTGTGCTGCGAGCGTAGACCTCATGGCGTGAGAGTTCCAGCTCTGCTTTAAGCGCGCTAGCCTCTTGCCGAGAAACCCCCAACTCTGTGATGAAGTTTTGCACATCTTTCTGGGACATCTCATAGCATAGTTTCCAGTCAGTTCTTGTTTTCTTTGATTCGCTTGGCTCTCTGCCTATGATGGTAGCAGTAGCCTTTGTCATCTCTAGGCGTGTCGTCATTCCTGGGACGATTGCGCCAGGCCCTCTGGGCTGTTGCTCATCTCGGCGCCTTTCTGACGCATGTCCTGACAGTGCAGGTTCAAGTGGCTCGGTCACTTCCCCTGTGACTTGAGGAACAGTTTTCTTTCTTTTTTCTTTATTAGCTCCAGAGATATCAGTGGTCCTGGGCACACACTCACTGTTATCAGCTTCCACATCTTGCTTGCACTCACAGGGCGTTGCTTGCTTTTGCAGCTGTTTGTCTTTGAAAATTTTGGGGCACACATCTTCCATGTGACCTACTTCACGACAGGCCCAGCATACTAAATTCATCTGTGGGTACGGCTCTCCTCCAGGGTCGTGATCATAGTATGGCCTGAAGGGACACTGTTTTGTATGGTTACGTACATTACACAACAAACATTTCACGTCGGCCATTTTAGAAACCCGGCAGGGACAATTTGCTAGCTGCAATTTCACTCACTTCAGCAGCTTACATACAGCACTTGCTAGCTGCAAATTCACTCACTTCAGCAAAAGGCATTAGCTTTACAAACAGCACTTGCTAGATGCAATTTTTTTTTTTTTTTTTTTTCAGCAAAACATTTTGGTTTTCTGTTTGGGTTCAGGGTGCTATTGCATCCACACTTCGCACATTCTCTGTGTATGCTAGAAGCACAACTGATATACACAGTGGGACAGACTTCACTCATAGCATCTGTACTTTAGTTCAGCTCGGCGGCCATTTTAAACCCCCGCATTTATTTGCAAACCCACAGACTTTTTTTTAGTGTTGCCCGCATTCTCCACCATATGTGACAAACGCCCCTCTTTTGTAGTGCTGACGTCTGTCTGGGTTCTTCCCGACACAGTCTTCTAGGGTTAATTATACAACAAACAGGATCATGCAAAGTATTATGCTGCTTAACTCAGGCTTCTGCCTGCTTTATTTTCATCCAATTAAGGTACTGCAGCTTTAACATGTGTAGGTTAGAGGTACTCAGATACTTTCATTCAGCAGTTCACACATTTCAGTGTTACAATATTTCCCACACTGTTATTTCAAGAAATAAAACCAAAATCATATAAGCAAATCCTATCCCTTTCAGGGATCTAACTACACATCAGAATCAGTCTCTCTAACAGCTGCTGGCCAACTAAACTGGTTCCCCAGCTTAAAACAAGGCTCTCTCATTTAGGGACACAAGATACAGCACAGTCTTTTAGCAACAGCAGTAACCATTTGTTTTGTCTTATCTGTTCGTGGAGTCCAGGCAAATCCTCTGGTACTGTGATACGTGGAGGGGCCGTCAACCCCGATACTGGATGCAGGGGAGCAGCGACACCCCCAGCCCCCAGGCTCCAAGGAGAGAGAGAGAAATGCAAAACCTCTCTGCTCTAAATACCT